>NC_060284.1:8400173-8531007 GCF_021613505.1 Equus quagga | reverse complement strand
TGGGGGAGCCCACAGTGCTACTCTGGTCCCAAGAGGTGGCCCAGGCTCAGACAGGCATAGCTGTAGGGATCACAGCAGGCTCAGAATACCTAGCTCCTGCTCCCCCACCCCCAGTGGCAGCAGCTGGAATCTGCAACCAGATACTATCACTATGCAAATCCACCCAATCAAATCCACCCAATCAAATAGTATGAGTATTAATATGCTCTAGACCAGAAGGAAAAGTACAAGCACCCCGAAATCAATCCTGAAGACACAGAAATTTACAGTCTAAATGACAGAGAATTCAAAATAGCTATCATAAAAAAATGCAGCGAGTTACAAGAAAACTCAGAAAGCAAGTTCAATAAAGTCAGGAATAACATTAATAAACAGAGGGAATTCTTCACAACAGAGATTGAAACTATAAAAAAAATGAGGAATGTTGGAGATGAAAAACAATGAATGAGATAAAGAAAAGTCTGGAGTCCTTAAATAACAGAGCTAATATTATGGAAGGTAGAATTAGCAAATTAGAGGACAGGAATATAGAAATGCTTCAGAGGGAAGAGAGAGAATTAAGACTAAAACGAAATGAAGAAATTCTCCAAGAAATATCCATTCAATTAGGAAATGCAACATAAGGATTATGGGTATCCCAGAGGGAAGAGAGAGAAAGAAAGGAGTAGAGAGCTTGTTCAAAGAAATAATAGCTGAGGATTTCCCAAACCTTGGGAAGAAGCTGGAATACAAGTAAAAGAAGATAATAGAACTCCTAATTACATCAATATAAAAAGACTTTCTCCAAGGCATTTATTAGTAAAACTGGCAAAAGAAAATGACAAAGAAAAAAATATTAAGAACAGTAAGGCAGAAGAAAATAACCTACAAATGAGCCCATTAGACTTTCATTGGATTTCTCAGCAGAAACCTTACAGGCTAGGAGAGAGTAGAATGGTATATTCAAAATTCTGAAAGACAAAAACCTTCAGCCAAGAATACTCTATTGAGGGAAGATATCCCTCAGATATTATGGAGAAATAAAAACTTTCCCAGATAAACAAGAGCTGAGGGAGTTCATTGCCACAGGGCATCCCCTACAAGAAATGATCAAGAAGGCCCTCATACTTGAAAAAAAAAAGAAAGGGATTACAAAGCCCTGAACAAGGAGATAAACAGGCAGACAAATCGCAACTCTGTATCAGAACAGATTAGCAAATACTTAATTATAACATTAAAGATAAAGGGAAGAAAGGGCCAGCCCCGTGGACGAGTGGTTAAGTTCGTGCGCTCCACATCAGCAGCCCAGGGTTTCACCAGTCCAGATCCTGGATGTGGACATGGCACTGCTCATCAGGCCATGCTGAAGTGGTGTCCCACATAGCAGAACTAGAAGGACCTACAGCTGGAATATAGAACTATGTACCAGGAGAGGGGGTTGGGGAGAAGAAGCAGGAAAAAAAAAGATTGGCAACAAATGTTAGCTCAAGTGCAAATCTTTAAAAAAAAAAAAAAGAAAGAAAAAGGGAAGGAAACCATCAGGAATAAATACTATCACTTCATTTTAACCACAGACTCACAACACAAAATGGGATAAGTTGTGACAACAATAACTTAGATGGGGAAGAGAAAAGGGATGGAAACTGCTTAGACTAAGGAAATAAAAGACCAGCAGAAAATGGACTATCTCCTTTATGAGATCTTTCATACAAATCTCATGGTAACCATTAAACAGAGTCAGAACAGAGACACAAATGATAAACAAAGAGAAAATAGAAAACCATCATAGAGAGCCACCAAACTGAATTGGCAGTCCAAAATGGACAGGACAAGAAACAAGGGAAATACAGAAAAACCAGAAAACAATTGATAAAATGGAAGCATTAAGCCCTCATATATCAATAATCACTCTAAATGTAAATGGATTGAATTCTCCAGTCAAAAGACACTGAGTGGCAGAATGGGTTTAAAAAAGAAGACCCAGGGGCTGGCCTGGTGGTGCAGCAGTTAAGTTCACATGTTCTTCTTTGGTGGCCCGGGGTTTGCGGGTTTGGATCCTGGGTGCGGACATGGTACCACTCGGCAAGCCATGCTGTAGTAGGCGTCCCACATATAAAGTAGAGGTAGATGGGCATGGATGTTAGCTCAGGGCCAGTCTTCCTTAGCAAAAAGAAGAGGATTGGCAGCAGATGTTAGCTCAGGGCTAATCTTCCTCAAAAAAAAAAAAAAAAAAAACAAGACCCAACAACATGCTGCCTCCAGGAAAGACAGACAAACACAGGCTCATAGTGAAGGGATGGAAAATGATACTCTAGGTTAATGGCAAACAAAAGAAAGTAGCTGTTGCCATACTTATATCAGACAAAGTAGACATCAAGATAAAAAAGGCAATGAGAGACAAAAAGGGTCAGTATATAATGATAAGAGGGACACCTCACCCAGAGGACATAACACTTATATATGCACCTAACACAGGAGCACCAAAGTACATAGAGTAACTATTAACAGATCTAAAAGGAGATATTAACAGCAACACAATAATAGTAGGGAACCTTAACACCCCATTTACATCAATGGATGGACCATCCAGACAGAAAGTCAACAAGGAAATAAGGGAACTAAATGAAAAACTAGACCAGATGGACTTAATAGATACACATAGAACACTCCATCCAAAAACAGCAGAATACACATTCTTCTCAAGCGCATGTGGAACATTCTCAAGGGTAGACCATATGTTGGGAAACAAGGCAAGCCTCAATAAATTTAAGAAGATTGAAGTCATTTCAAGCATCTTTTCTGACCATAATGCTATGAAACTAGAAATCAACTGCAAGAAAAAAGGTGGGGAAGGGACAAATATGTGAAGACTAAACAACATGCTACTGAGCAACCAATAGATCATCGAAGAAATTAAAGGAGAAATCAAAAAATATCTAGAGACAAATGAAAATGAAAATACACCATACCGACTTATATGGGATACAGCAAAAGCAGTCCTAAGAGGAAAATTCATGGCAATACAGGCCTACCTTAACAAACAAGAAAAGTCTCAAATAAGCAATCTTAAGTTACACCAAACAGAACTAGGTAAAGAAGAAGAAAAAAGGCCCAAAGTCAGCAGAAGGAGGGAAATAATAAAAATTAGAGCAGAAATAAATGAAACAGAAACTGGAAAAAAAAAAACAGGAGAAAGGATCAATGAAACAAAGGCTGGTTGCTTGAGAAGATAAATAAAATTGACAAATCCGTTCCAGACTCACTAAGAAAAGAAGAGAGAAGCCTCAAATAAATAAAATTAGAAATGAAAGAGGAGAAATTACAACAGATACGACAGAACTGCAAAAGATTATAAGAGAATACTATGAAAAACTATATGCCAACAAATTGGACAAACCAGAACAAATGGATAAATTCTTAGAGTCTTACAACCTCCCAAAACTGAATCAAGAGCTAGAGAATCAGAGTAGATCAATCACAAGTAAAGAGATTGAAACAGTAATTAAAAACCTCCCCCAAAATAAAACTCCAGGACCAGACAGCATCTCTGTAGAATTCTACCAAAAATTCAAAGAAAATTTATTATCTATCCTTCTCAAACTATTCAAAAAATTGAGGAAGACGGAACACTTCCTAAAACATTTTACGAGGCCAACATCACCCTGATACCAAAGCCAGACAAGGACAACACAAAGAAGGCAAATTGCAGGCCAACATCACTGATAACATAGATGCAAAAATCTTCAACAAAATATTAGCAAACTGAATACAGCAATACATTAAAAGATCATCCACCATGATCAAGTGGGATTTATACCAGGGATGCAGGAATGGTTCAACATGCACAAATCGAACAACGTGATATGCCACATTAACAAAATGAGGAATAAAAACCACATGATGATATCAATTGACGCACAGAAAGCATTTGATAAGATCCAACATTTATGATAAAAGCTCCCAATAAAATGCATATAGAAGGAAAGTACCCCAACATAATAAAGGCAATATATGACAAAGCCACAGCCAACATCATACTCAATGGGGAAAACTGAAAGCCACCCCTCTGAGAACAGGAATAAGACAAGGGTGCCCACTCTTGCCACTCTTATTCTACATAGTACTTGAGGTTTTGGCCAGAGTAATAAGGCAAAGAAAAGAAATAAAACAAATCCAAATAAACAATGAAGAAGTGAAACTCTCATTGTTTGCAGATGACATGATTTTATATATAGAAAACCCCAAATATTCCATTGGAAAACTACTAGAAATAATCAATAACTACAACAAAGTTGCAGGGTACAAAATCAACTTACAAAAATCAGTTTCATTTCTATACTCTAGAAATGAACTCAACAGAAAGAGGACTCAAGAATACAATCCCACAAAAATCCCAAATTGCAACAAAAAGAACAAAATATCTAGGGATAAATTTAACCAAGGAAGTGAAAGACCTACACATTGCAAACTATAAGACATTACTGAAAGAAATCAATGCTGACATAAGACATGGAAAGATATTCCATGCACATTGATTAGAAGAATAAACATAGTTAAAATGTCCATGTTACCTAAAGCAATCTACAGATTCAATGCAACCCCAATCAGAATCCCAATGACATTCTTCATGGAAATAGAACAGAGAATCCTAAAATTCATATGGGGCAACAAAAGACCCTGAATAGCTAAGCAATCCTGAGAAAAAAAACAAAGCTGGAGGCATCACAATCCCTAACTTCAAAATATACCACAAAGCTATAGTAATCAAAACAGCATGGTACTGGCACAAAGACAGGAACACAGATTAATGGAACAGAATGGAAAGCCCAGAAATAAAACCACACATCTATGGACAGTTAATCTTAGACAAAAGAGCTAAGAACATACAATGCAGAAAGGAAAGTCTCTTCAATAAATGATGTTTAGAAAAATGGACAGCCACATGCAAAAGAATGAAAGTAGACCATTATCTTTCACATACACAAAAATAAACTCAAAATGGATCAAAGACTTGAAGGTGATATCTGAAACCATAAAACATCTGGCATAAAATATTGGCAGTACACCCTTTGCCATCAGTCTTAAAAGTATCTTTTTGAATACCATGTCTACTCGGGCAAAGGAAACAAAAGAAAAAACAAACAAGTGGGAATTCTTCAGACTAAATAGCTTCTGCAAGGCAAAGGAAACCAGGAATCAAACAAAAAGACAACCTACCAACTGGTAGAAAATAGTTGTGAATCATGATACCAACCCTGATATTAATTCCCCCACATTAAACTCAGTATATGTGGAGTTAAAAACCAAAACACTCATTCCCTGCTCACTCCCTGGCTTCCTGGCTCCAGAATCCACTATCCTCCATGGAGACAGACACCACCAAGGACAAGAACCTGGATTCACTATCTCCTCCCCACAGAGAGATACAGGCTGGTGGGAAAGTTGCTGACCAGCAAGGTCATGGGCTCCCTCCTCTCTGCAAGTCATCTCAAGGCCAAAGACAGGCTGGTGGGAAAGCTCTGACCAGAAAGGCCATATGCTCCCCCTCCCCTACCTAAAACCCCAAATAAAAACCCTTCCTTTTAGTTCTTTGGGGAGTTTGGGATTTCAGCATTAGCTGCCATTCCTCCTTACTCAGCGCTGTGCAATAATAAAATTCCTACTTTCTTCCACTACCCCCGGTGTCAGAGATTGGCTTGCTGCACAACGGGTGAGTGAACTCACTTCAGGTTCGTTATCAATTATATATCCAAGAAGGGATTAATCTCCATAATACATAAAAAACTCGCACAACTGAACAACAAGAAAACAAACAACCCTATCAAAACATGGGCAGAGGATGTGAACACACATTTTTCCGAAGAAGATGTACAGATGGCCCACAGGCACATGAAAAATGTTCAACATCGCTAATCATCAGGGAAACAAATCAAAACTACACTTAGATATCATCTTACACATATTAGAATGGCTATAATCATCAAGGCAAAAAATAGCAAATGTTGGAGAGGATGTGGAGAAAAGGAACCCTCATACACTGCTTGTGGGAATGCAAACTGGTGCAGCCACTATGGAAAACAGTGTGGAGATGTCTCAAAAAATTAAAAATAGAAATACCATATGATTCAGTTATCCCACTACTGGGTATCTTTTTCTCTAAAGAACTCGAAATCAACAACAAAGAGACTTATGCACCCCTATGTTCATTGCAGCATAATTCACAATAGCCAAGACATGGAAGTAACCCCAGTGCCCATTGACTGATGATTGGATAAAGGAGATGTGGTGTATATATATATATATATATATATATATATACAATGGAATACTACTCAGCCAGAAAAAAGACAAGATAATCCCATTTGCAACAACGTGGATAGACCTCGAAAGTATTATTTTAAGTGAAATAAGCCAGACAGAGTAAGACAAACACCACATTATTTCACTCATATGTGGAAGATAAACACACAGACAGAGAACAGTTAAATGGTTACCTGAGGGGAAGGGGTTGGGGGATGGGCACAAAGGATGAACGGGCACATTTATATGATGACTGACAAATAATAATGTACAACTGAAATTTCACAATTTTATAAACTGTTATGACCTCAATTTAAAAAAAGGATAATTTCATGTAGTTCAACCTAATATCTCTATAAGCAGCCCTTCACAGTTCCCAGAATTCTCATATTAAATCCTCTTTTAGGATATGGCTGCTGTTAACATATAAACATTATTTGGGAAGGTGATATTAGAAATACTTCAGTTAAGAAATAGAATTATATTAGAATTATGTGATTATTTTACCCTAGCAGATAATTAAAAAATTTTAGAGCTATAGAAATTTAGTCCAACCCTCTCACTTTACCAATAAGAAAACTGAGGCCTATAGAGATGAAATAACTTCATTTTGTTCATGTTTTATTTATACTCTCCACTTATCTCAAAAAAATAATTTGAAATTGTAGCAAATGTACCATACTCATGTAAGATGTTACTAATAGGGGAACTGGGTGCCGGGTATATGGAAACTCTCTGTAGTACTATGAAATTTTTCTGTACATCTAATATTGTTCTAAACAATAAAATTTATTTTAAAAATAAAAAAAACTTAGACTGTATACTTTAGATATATGTGGTTTACTGTAAGTTCAATTATACCTCAACAGAGCTGTTACAACAACATCTGTCTTCAGGGAGGGGGACCAAATGTCAATTATCTTTGTATCCCTCAGTTCCGCAGGCTGTCCCGTGTGCATAGTAAGCACACAATCGCACCAGTAGTGCAGCTGGAAAATGATGTAAGAAGATGATGTCCGACTCCTGTGGAGAAGCCTCGCAGTATTGTTATCATGTAGATTGATTGTGAACAATGAAACTCATCTCAATTTCTGCGAGTGGCTGCCGCTGTTTATGCTGAAGCCTGCTTCATGGGAATACATTTGGTTCTTAATAAATGTTTATAAGGGACTTAGTATCATAAATATCACTGTAATTCTTTGTGTGGAAATTTAGTACATTATTTTCTGTTATTAGTTTCAGGTTTTTGTTGCCTTTTAGGCCACTCTTCATTCAGAGCAAAAGAAAAGTAAAATAATAGTCTGTCGGTTGTAAAGCATGAAAAGAAAGAAGAAAAGCAAAACTGCTTTATGTATTTTATCTTCAATTGGAGCATAGTAGAAAGAAAAATCATAAAACATTTAAACCTCATTAAAAATATTTGGCAATAGATACAGTGAATAATTTTGCCATTTTATAGCACAAAAGGAAATAACTGTGAAATATAATACGTCCATTTAACCTAGGTTAAAAATTTATAATAAAATTGTAAATCATCCATACGCTGAAATTTGTTCTTCGGCACTTCTATCTTAAAAAATCACCTGAATCTATAAATCTGTATTTATTGTTACTGTTGAATCCAAAGATGGAATAATAATAATGCCATTAGTTGGACAGAAAATCTTTGCCAAGGCATTTCTCACCCAACAGGAAAATGGAAAAGACAGAAAGCTGATAGAAAAGGAAATACAAGTGACTCTTAAATAAATGCAAAGATGTTCACTAAATGCAAATCAAAACTATAATGAGATACCGTTTCATCCATCAGCTTGGCAAAGATGAAAAAATTTGATAACTCCCTGCGTTGGCAGCTGTTGAGGAAATAGGCACTTGTGTTCCTTGATGGCGAGAACACAAATTGACTCACAACATCCATGGAAGACAATGGGCACTCTCTCTCAAAATTAAAAAGCTCACATCCTTTAGCCTAGCTCATATAGCCTGCTCAGTACAGTGCTTCAAATGATGTTCACTGGGAATAAATGTCAGCCATACAAATGTCCTCTTTCTTAATGTGTTATTTTCTATTAATGTGATTGTATGAATATAAGAGAGCCCGTATAATGTAAAATTTAAACTATGCTATAGATTGTTGAGATTAAAGTTTCCATGTCCTTTTCTCATTTGGTTTATAAATGTTCAACAAATGTATGCGTTACTTTTTTGGCAAGCCTATCTGAAAAAACAGAGATAATACATGCCCAGAACTACACAATATTGGGCCCCAAATGTCTTATTTCTCTTCGTTCCTTCTGTGCCTCGCACAGGCACAGCACAGCTGAGGACTTCATTACAGGTGTGTGACATTAATCTAGAGACTGAAGAGCATTAAGAAACACTAAGGAGCTACAACTGGCGAGGAATTCTTATCTCAAGACATCAGCGATTTTACACAGTTGCAGGAGGGGACTATTTTTGATTCAGAGTCCAAGCAGAATTTGCCAAAGAAAATTTAAAATAAACCCCCCCACAAACACAGCATGTGGAACAGAGAACTGTAACAGTGAAAAGTCATTTTTATATATTAATGCAATTCAAGAGGCAGCCAGTGTTTTGTGGAACATATTAGAAGAAAGCACATCTTTTTGTAAAAGGCTGTTAATAAGGTCTTGATACTTAAAGACCGCACTTTGAGTAAGTGCATAATCAAAGACTGGCTTTGTAATAAGAGCCCTAAAGGAGGAAACCAACAGATCAGGTTATATGAGACAAGACCCACATGGGACTTACAGAACGGAATAAAGGTAAGATCAGAATGGAAACTATTTGTCTGCTACAATAGATAATGGATGCCATTAGATTCTTTGCAAAGGGAATTGGGGATTATTTTTGAAACCACTGGGAATCTTTTAAAGTCTGTTATATGTAACTACGTGAGGTAAACATTTCTTGTTACAAAGTCTGGGTTTATTTATTTCCCACAAATCACTCTAATATCTTCATTAAGTCCCCAGTTGGAGACATCACAGTGGTGCAAGTCTCCTGGCTATGTGGCTGCAGTCAGGGAAGAGCCTGCCTTGCAGAATTCTCTTGTAATGAAGTCTATTTCAATCTTGAAAGGTAACATGTAATACCAATTCAGGTTTTTCCAAAGTGTATTCTTTGAAAAATTAGACATGACTGATGCTCCTTGGTTTCAGGGTAAAGGAGGAAGGGTCAAGGGAGAAGAAGGAGCATGAGTTCCACGGTTCAAAAAATGCTGACTGTAGACCTTTCTCGGAAATTGATAAAGCAGATTTGCATATTAAAGATGGAGAATCGCTGCACTAGAGAAACTTCTTTAACACAGCATTTCTCAAATTTACTTGATCAAGGAATGCTTTTTTCACATGATATCAAATAGCACACTACAAGATCTAATGTTCCACAGAACGAGCTCTGGAAGAGCACCTTACTTTGTGATAATTAGAGACAAGGAGGAAGGTCCCCAGAATATAATCAGACCCCAACAAACAGAACTATTTTCTCCCACCCCAAATTATAAACCTATTAAAAACAGAGACTGATGGTTTAACCACCAATAGGCAGGAACGGGAGTACAATTTGAGCCATCTTGGCTCGAATGACTTTTGGGGGAGCCTATCTTCAACAGTGTGGTCAGTGAGAAACACGGCCGGATCGTTCTGGAACTATATAAATCGGAAGAGTAGGGAAGAATGTAACGTTCGTAAAAAGGAAACAAGTCATGAGACATGGAATGTGGTTTTAGAAAGCACAATCTTAGTGAAAAGGCTTTAAAGAGAGAGTTGTTCAAGCCCCAGTAGGAAGTTTCCTGAGATAAGAAAAATTGTAAAAGTTAAGAATCATGGGCAGGAGACCATTGGAGAAATCATTCCATTTTACAAATGTATACTGATAAACTTGATCTGACATCCCAATTTGCATTAGTCGTCTCAGCATAACAACAATTGACATCCATTTTTACTCTCAAAAGTGTTTCAATTTGGATAATAAATTATATGGGCATCCCCTATTTATTGATCTTCTACCATATGCCAGGTGTACTCAGAAGTAACAACAAATTTAAAAAAAAAAAAAAAGCACGTGACTTGCCATCAAGAAAGTGAACAATCTCATTGCAGAGGCAAGAATAGTAGGTCTGAAACAATCTGAAAACAATAAAAGGTTTTCTGGTTTAAGGTGATTGTCCAGCACAGCAAATAAATTGCAGAAGAAAGCACAAAGGAAGAGGGTAGAATGTACTAGAGGTGTCGTGGAAGGCAGATGGACAAGCTGGTACCCAGAACCCAGACTGGAAACACCGTCCCCTTGAGTGGAAAAGAGGTGCCTACAGACACGGCTGACCGACTCCAGGCCATGACCTGCAGGCAGCCTCTCCCGTGGCGAGGGAACCAACACCACGTCTGTCCCTCAGGGGAGTCGCAGTTGTCTAAACCAATGAAGATCAGAGACAGCTTCCACATCAAATTTGCCCCACGTGTAAACCAGAACTTTCCACCATCTCTTTCAGACCAAAAATATAAGAAATTTGTAATTTTATTTATTTACCCAAGAAGATTTTTAACTTCCAGAAAAGAACAGGATTTTGATTCCAGAAACCAAACTGTGGGACTGTTCTGCTCCCGGAACCCTTTCCTTGTCTAGCGGAGCCTCTGGCTCTTGCTCTCTGCTTCCTTTCTCACCATTTCATCAGTCACTTGCTGAATGTCAGCATCCTAAGTTCCATTTGCTGCCAATGCCCTTGGGGGTTAAACTATGCTAGTTTTCCAAAAAGGAATTCATTTCAACAGCTCTCACTTCTGAGTGAAGCCACAGAAGAGCAGTCATGTGCTCATAAAAGCAGACTTTATTTAACATTCTGTGAAATTTGGTGGCCTGTGAAGAAGACGCATGCTGAGCATGGCACAGAACTCTGCAACCTGTTTTCACAGAGGCAGATGAATGGGCACAGGCAACCATCCCCTCTGTGAGCTGCAGACCTAATGAGAAAACGAACCCTTTCATGCGGGTGCTTCATAACATTTTTCATTGACTTCTCATAGCCTCTTCAAAGCGCTTCTCTGTCAAGAGTAATTTTCTCCACTTTGCAGAGTAGCACACACAGTCTTTTCATAGAGCCCCCTGTCCCCTGCAGACCTCCAGCTGTCTGCACGCGGACGCTGGATAGTACTTCATTTCTCATACTGGAAACAAGTTCCTGATTCAGCCAACGAGGGAGGGAGGGGAATATTTTAATTAAAGGCTCCCAAGAGCTATGTCTTTGGTGTTGGCATGCTCTCAGTGATCTAAGAGCCCAAGTACAACTTGGAATTAAAAGACAGTGGCTGGTGGCTCAGCGGTTAAGTACGCACATTCAGCTTCCCTGGCTGGGGGTTCACGGGTTCAGATCCTAGGTGCCTTGTCAAGCCATGCTGTGGCAGGCATCCCACATATAAAGTAGAGGAAGATGGGCATGGATGTTAGCTCAGGGCCAGGCTTCCTCAGCAAAAAAGAAGACGATTGGCCGCAGATGTTAGCTCAGGGCTAATCTCCTTAAAAAAAAAAAAAAAGACAATGCTAATTCTTAGATCACTAAATAGGATCCCAGTGTATGGGGCGACTCTAATCTTAATGTTATATAAGACAGAATAAACTAACTAATAAAATAAACAAAATAGTAACTTGTGCAACCTTAATTCAGTCCCTCAACAGTACTATTGCGTACAAGCCACTCAGTTCTTCATATAAACTTCTGTCTGTGAAACAAAATATAATTCACAGCACTTTATTCGAGGCAATAGACATTTCTTCAATGTAGAGTATTTTTAAAGAACAAATGATAAAATATGAAAAGATTTCTGAGATCTCATCTAATTCTAATATGCTACCTTTTACGTAAGGATTTTGATCATTTTATTGCATCCTGCTAAAAGGTGTGAAAAGTGTGTGGTAGCTCTTAACCGTTGTGAATTGACTTTCCTAGGATTTCTAGTTTTTATTTTTAATTATCCAATGTAACTTTACATCTGAATTCTAGGACTAATTTTGAAATTTCTACCACCATTTCTTTTAGGTGGATCTGATGTGAAACCAGCAAGAATCAACTATACACAGAACTTTTCCCCAATAGATTGTTTTAATTAATTCTAATTTTTAATCAATGTACTACATTTACAAATTTTTTTAGGTTTCTGTAATCTTAAAAGGCTTATAACAATAACAGCAAAAAAGCAGTTCCATATTCTTCTTGCCTGCCACTCTTCTTGTCTTTTTTGCAGTTTTACCAGTTTCTTTAATATTTACTTTCAAAACTCTAAATAGTATGTATGTATCACTATCTTTCAACTTATCATTTTCAAGTTATTTACTAACTTTCTAATACGGTAAATGATTTTACTCACCTTCTTCGTTGTCTTCTATTTCTGCCAATATTCCCTCCCTCTCTCTCCCTCCCTCTCTCTCTCTTTCTCTTTCTCACTCATTTAAACCCGAAAGCTGAGGTTTCATTATTATAATTATGTAAATATTCATCACTGCTGAGTCAGGTGAAGTATTAGGATTACATTTACTTCCTTGTACAAATTTGTGTTTCCAGGAATTGAAGATAGCCTCATTATTTTTTCTTTCGTTTCATTTCCAACATTCTCCAGCAGCTCTATAAAATGCCTTTCAATACAATTCTCGATTCAATCTGACCTGCCAGATAATCTTTCAATTCCATGTGCTTTGCTGGAGACAGCACCCCCAACATCCCCGGAGCTGCAGCTCCAACGGGGATCGACTGCTCTTCAGACCATCCATTATCTCAGGAGTTCCCTTTGCGGGCATCTTGAAAATTTGGTTCACCTCTCTTGTTTTGGATCTCCTGTTTCCTAAATCCAAAATCTTTTTTCTTCCTAATATACTTCCTTATTTTGTTGAAGACATATTTTTCAGTATCTTCCTAAGGAAGGATGTAGAGGAGATAAAGGTTCGAGAATTTATATATCTGACAATGGCTTTGTTCCACTATAATACCTGACTGATAATTTCTTACATATAAAATAGAAGTCTTTTAGCTTTCAAATTCCTGTTGAGATGTCTGATACTATTCTATTTTCTGATGCTATCCTTTGTAAGTAAACTTTTTTCTCTCTGGAAAATTTTGGAGTATTTTTTTTCTAGTATCGAAAGGCCATGATGATTAGCCTTGGAAAGAATATATCATTATTTTTTGTGCTGGAAATTTGGTGGGTTTTTTCAATCTGGAGTCACAAGTGCTTCAATTCTGAGGAATTTTCCAGTAATATCTAATTGATAATTTCTTTCTTTCTGTTTATTCTCTCCTTCTGGAACTTATGTTAGCAGGATGTTGAACCCCAGAAATAAGGTTATCTTCATTTTCTTATCTCTTCCCTCCTGTTATCTATCTCTTTGCCTTTTCATTTTTCTAGAGATCTTCTTAACTTTATCTGCTGACTTCTTTTGAACTTGTTTCTACTTAGCTATTACAGTTTTAATTTCTTGGGGATCTTTCATATTCTGATTGCTCCTTTTTTATGTACCTGTCCTTGATTTACGGATGTCATACTTTTATTATCTCTCTAAGGATAATGACTTTAACTTCTTTGAGGCTTTCTTCTGCTCTCTGCATCATCTCTGCTTCCTCCCATGATTTCATTTTTTCTGTTGGTTTGTTTCGATGTCTCATGCTGAAGGTTTTACTCACATATCTAGTGCTCCTTAGCTATTGATTACGGGGTCAGCAAACTAGGGCCACAGAGATAAATCCAGCCCACTGGATGTTTCTGTAAATCACTTTCTCCAAAGACTAACTCTCCAGGCTCCCGTAGGAGTGAAGAGGGGTAGTAACCTAAGTAGCCAGCACAGGGCAGGAGATCAGGTCAGCCTAACTGCGCCTTTTACAGGCTGTTAAATAATCTCCCAATTTGGGACCCTTTACATACGACTTTATGCCTACATTATAGATTCTCTGATATCTCCAATTCTTGAGCTTCTCAAGGGTCCTGCAGAGCAAATTAACTTTCTTGTCCAAAGGGAAATTGCTGTACCCACTGGAGGTAAGAAATCCACCCAATATACAAACTTACCTTCCTGGCCCTTGGAGAGCCCGAGGAAATGTCACCTGGACAACCAAGAGCTGACTTACCTGCTAAAATTACTGTCTTTAGGAGCCCAACTCAGGACCAATACATTCTGTGATGCAAAGATTTCCTAGAGGCATCATTATTTACTGAAGATAGAACCCATAAAGGTAAGTAGGGGTAGAGAAATACAAATGGAAAGACAACATCTGATAATGATGTCGCCAAATGTAATCTAGAGTGTAACTGGACATCTTAATGACCTTAATTGACCTTGAGAGCTCCAGGGAATGTTATTTTCTGCCATTTCAGCAAGGCTGTCACTAACCCACGTTGCAAGTAGCCAAGAGTACATCCAGAGGAATGATTTTCTAGTTAAGCAGAGACCTCTGAGCTTTTACACTAGATTAGATTGGTATTAGAGAGGCTATGGTAATGGAAATCTTTGAAAATGGATAGAACATCTGAGCCAATTCTGCAAAGACTGATTTACATTTCACAAATCCCACATTCTCCTCTGAAATCTGCTCTGAGCTCAGAAGTGTTGGCTTCACATCAGGTAAAGCATTTTGCCCTAATTTCAGTTTCAGCTGCCCATGAGAGAAAGGAAAGAAAGGGAGAGAGAGACAGAGACCAAGAAGGACAGAGGGAGATGATGAAACAGAAAGACAGAGGATAATAAAATTTAATAAAAGATGCCTCTCATGAAATACAGTAATCATAGACCTCCATTCGAAGACCACCTATTTTTTTGATTTCTAATCACATAATGGGGGAATGAGACAGGGCCCTTGCGCACATGAGGTCTACAGTCTAGTCTAAAGACATAAGATGTATGTATCAGTAATGCGGGATTACGGAAGAGAGAGATGCTTTCTATCTAAAAAGACCAGAGATGGCCTAATGGGAGGACAATTTGAGCTGGCTTATAAAGGATGGATTAGATTTTGATAGATGGTAATGAAAACAAGGAACAGAAATTCTGATTCAAAGAAAGCAGTCCTCCTCACAAGTCAAGAGATATTTCAATTTTGAGGCTCTCGATGTATTAAAAAGAAGTGCAAAATTATGAGGTTACAAAAATATAGCATTTTAAATATTCAATCCTGCGTGTGTGTCTGTGTTTCATTTTGAAATATTATTTAAAAGTCTAAATTTCAGACCTTTTTTTGAATGAAACCCCCAGGACAAATGGTCTTTTTGGCTTCCCAGCATCACTTGCTCCAAATAGACTCTGGGATACACAAGCAAAGAGAGACAAAATTAAAGTATTTTCTTCAAAGGAAGTAAATGTGATCTTGATTACAGAAAGATACAAGACAGGCTAGGTGGGGTTTTCCTTCTATATCTTTAAGAAATGTTTAAGGAAGTTCTTTCCAGATAAAGAAAGCACAAGAAATGTGATTTTTTTTGAGCAAGATTAGCCCTAAGCTAACATCCACCACCAATCCTCCTCTTTTTACTGAGGAAGATTGGCCCTGAGCTATCATCTGTGCCCATCTTCCTCTATTTTGTATGTGGGAGGCCTGCCACAGCATGGCTTGATAAGTGGTGCTAGGTCCACGCCCAGGATCTGAACTGGGGAACTCCAGGCCACCAAAGAGGAGTGTGCAAACTTAACTGCTACGCCACCAGGCCAGCTCCTGTGTTTTTGGTTTTTTTTAATGGCTTAAAAGCATTTATCTATCTCCTTCATGTGTCCCTCACTTTGGCAGCTGCAGTAACAATTTACTTTCTTAGTAAATTGTCTCATAAATTTTCTTCCCCATCAATTTTCATCTCCAGCAAAAGGAAATATTATTAAAGCACAATATGGCTTTCCTTGGAGTGGAGCCGACTTTTATGTCACAAACACCATATGATCTCTTCACAGAGAGTCAGATCAATGATCTCTTCACAGAGAGTCAGATCAACGAGAGGTGAAATTGTGCTCTGGGGGAAGGAAGTGCATCTTCAACAATAAAAACATTCAATAAAAATCAGTTTAGATGCCAAACTCACTAGTTAATAAAAACCACTATTTTATGTTTTGCAAATCCCTTCTGTTTTACCCACTGCAATTCGCAAAAAATTCACCTCTCACTCCCCGGCTTTTTTCCTATGAATGTGTTCTCAGAATTAATCAAAGCATTTTAGATGGTACTGGTGAACAAATCAGAGTTTATCAGGCAGAGAAATTAGCAAGTTCTCTAGACTTTAGAAGAGAATGCATTGAAAAACTCCAGGCAAGAAACTGTGAAAGGAACTGGAAGTGGGAGAGGGCCAGCAGAGTGGCAACAAAAAAGCTCTAAAATATATCAGATGGAGGTTTTCCAGGATAAAAACAAATAAAAATTGAGAGCCATGAGTTCTATCTGAAAGTAACCAGGGCATCATTTGAAAGTGGACATGACAAAGTTACAAATAGTTTATATTTTGTTAGCTTAAATATTTACGTAAGTAATATCCTTTTCAGTAATGCAGAATGGATTTGCTATTTATTAGTTTATAGAGGATGCATACTTAATGGTTATTTTTTTCACACTATTATTTTTCTCCATTGATAGAGTGAATGTAGGAAGACTGGTCCTAGAGTCTTTTTTGATGATCCCTAATAAGAATAAGTTTTTTAATAAATAGAATGTAAATTACATAAGTACCATATATTAGTCTCCTTTTGGGGACTTATCTGTTAGGCCTGTCTCTGTTGGAAAGAAAGATTTATTCACTCTCCCCCTTCAGTGTATCTTAAGAAGCTCTACCATGGCCAGAGACAGCACCAGAAACATCCAGAGGAAGATATATATGGCTCAGAGGACACTCTAGACAATTGTCTTCATGATTGTGATATATTAATTGTGAAACGGTCCCCAATCATTTACCTGTATCCATACCCTTTGCAATGTGACTTTCAGCTCCTCTCATAAACAGGTGGGGTCTAGTTCCCCCTCCTTGAATCTGGGCTCAATCTTGTGACTTGCTTGGTCAACAGAATGCAGTGGAAGTGATGCTGTGCCAATTCTGGGCACATCTCCACTGTCACTTAGAACCCTGTCACTGCCTTGTTACAAGCCTGGGCCAGCCTGCTGAACGATAAGAGACATTTGGGAAGAGTGGAACTAATATTGAGTAGAAAGTAAAACAAAAATCTCCACAGGTATTGATAAAATTGGGGTTTGAAGAAACAAGAATGAGATTTAAGAAAAAGTAAAGAGAATATGACATTTATATCTTTTCTTGAACTTACAAATCATCCTCTCAGACATTTTGGAGAGAATTTGTACAAAGGGGATTAATATTTCCAATAATTATTTTGTGTAAATCAGCTTAGTAGACTTTGTGAATATTATAGTTTTATAGGTTGTTTTTCCCCTTCTTATATATAAAATATTATCTCCTGAAATCAAATGTCTGGGAGAATGATTAAAATAAGGGAGGAAAAAGGGAAAAAAAAGGAGGTTTCCTAGAATAATCTCTCCTGACAACTGGGGAGGGTATACTTATCTAAAAACAAACTCACAGACAATATAATCTTGTTGAACATGTTTGCTGGGAACTTTAGTGAAATCTGAAAAACTTCAGTGAGTTGCTTTGTCTGAAGTCAGGGGCGTTTGGTTAGGAAGGTGCCTCCAACCCCTTATGAGCCAACTGTAGTTTCCTGTTTCTGACATTATTAATGAAACTCTGGGCACCAGACCAGATGTACTTGAAGATTCACCAAGGATTATTGATGTCTTTTTGAAAACAAATAATCAAGAAAACACATTATCAAAATTTCCAGCGACTTTAAACACATAACCAGTTCATAAAAGTGAAAATCAGAATAGAAAAGGATTTTGAAGTGTCTTTTGCAATAGCAAAGCAAAAATGTGGTCAAATTTGGTTATAACTGATTTGGGGCATGGAGAGACAAGATAAATACCTCTCTCCTAGAGGCTATCCCTAAAACTGGAAGAAAAAAAATCCCCCTACACCCACTGCTACACAGGCTATGTGGGGACTCAGAAACAAGAGCATGATCAGGATGCAGGCAGGAAATGGGCTCTGGTCCAGGATCCACCATAATTGGCTGGGTGACCACTTTCAAGTTCCTTCTCAATACCATGTAGACAATAACAGTGCCCTTTCAGTAACGAGTTCTTATTTCAATTTTTTAAAGCAACAATATAATTCTAGTGACAACTATCACTGTTTAGAGAGTGTTAGTATATGTCAAACACTGTGCTAAGCACTTTACAAATATTCTATCAGTTATTGTTCAAAATAATCCAGATAAGTAGGTACCATCACTATCCCTGTTTTAGAGAGGGGAAAATAGAGAGGAGATTAAGTAATTTGCCTAAAGTCACATGCAAAGTAAAATAAGGATTCAAATTCAGGCCATGTGGCTCCAGAGTCCATACTTACACCCCTATTCTGTGTTTGAAAAAAAATGTATGATGTATTCTACAGATAGTATGAGACAAATAATAGGAAGTATACTTCACAGTATTACAAAATATGAGGCCTTACAATTAAAATAATTATAGTTCATGATAATTATACTAAAAGTGTATTTAGCACAATTCTCCCCTTCTGTAATTCTGATAGTACATTTTCCAGCAGATCAGTGAGTGGGGCGGTAGAGGGACATCCAGATCTGAGGGTCCAATTTTCCCTCTTTCTATGAACCAGCTTCTTCCACATATTTAGGAAATCTCACCTCTGGCACCCAGGTCAAACAATCAAGTTTATTGTTTCAGACTAGTTATCCCTCACCCAAATGGGGGTGCTGATCTAAACAACACTGCTCCTTCCTACCACCAGGTTAGATCCAGCTTCACAGAGGCTAGGTCCTGGTTGTTGTAGGTCTGAGGAATAAGGAGGAATCCACCAAGGTCTGAGGAAGATCTTAAGATTCTGTCAGCCTTGGATATGACCAAGGAGTAGGAAGGAAGCAGTGTTGCAGATCATCACTCCAACTTTGGTGACGGATACCCAGTCTAAAACATAATCCACTTGATTCTGCAACCTAGAGACCAGAGGCCAGACCAGAGAGTACACAAGCAAGTTGTAAACCTTTCCAGAAGAACCTGAAGATCTAGCGCGGATCCCACCCCTCATTAGCCAGAACCTCCATCCCTACCTCCTCCCAGCTGTTTCTTGACTTCTAGAATACTCCAGAAAAAGAAGGACCTTCAAGTGTGTAGAAGTATCTAGAGCTACTCCAGACTATGACTTGCTCCTCTTGTTCGGGGAAGAACTTTTACCTATGGATGTAGGTTATTTTCAAAATTGTTTCTAAACATGGGAAACCAAGGTGCTGCCTCTCCAAATTTCCTCTGTCTTATTTTTGTTCATTATTAATTCCCCTAAAATAAGAAAATGTTAAAATTGGAAGATTGTCGTAGGCAGAATAATGGGCCCCCAAAGACGTCCCCATCCTAATTCTTAAAACCCATAAATATGTGACCCTACATAGTAAAAATAACTTTGCAAACATAACTAAGGCCTGGAGAGGGGACATCACTTTGGATTACCCAAGTGAACTCAATCTAATCATATGAGCTCTTAAAAGTAGAGAATCTGTCCCAACTGGGTCAGAGAAATGAGATGGAAAAAGGAGGAGAGATTCAAAGCATGACAGGGACTTGCACTGTTGCTGACTTTGAAGATGGAAGAAGGGGGTCATGATCCTAGGAATGCAGTGGCCTCTGGATCCAGGAAACAGCCCTCAGATGACAGCTGGCAACAAAATAGGGACCTCAGTCCTACAACTGCAAGGAACTGAATTCTCCTGACAACCAAAATGAGTGAGGAAATGGATTCTCCCATGGAACCTCCAGAGAGGAACACAGCCTGGCTGATAATACCTTGATTTTAGTCCAGTGAGACCTGTCAGACTTCCAAACTTCGGAACCAAAAGATGATAAATTTGTATTGATTGACCTGCTAACTTTGTGGTAATTTGTTATGGTAGCAATAGAAAACTAACACAGAAGGAATCTTAGAGATTTTTTAGCTCTATCCCTCACTTTACCAGTGAGAAAACTGAGCACTAGAGATGGTATGGAATGGTCTTCCAGCCCTGTCCTCCTGGCTAACAGCTACTCTGCCCTCAAGATTCAGCTTGGACAACTTTTGCCCCAGGAAGTTTTCCCTGGAGTCCAGGACTGGGTCAGGGGTCCCTGCTCTGTGGTTTCTTAGCACCCCATGCATGATTTGGCACTCTGTCTACTTCTCTGAACTCCCAACAAATCTATGAGGACAACAACTTTGTCCTACTCAACATGGTGTCTCCTGAGCATAACATATTCCCAGCAGTTATAGCTCAAAAACATTGAATGGAAAAATAAAAGCAGCTATGTCTTCTGATCACCAGTTCAGGATTCTTTCCCCCACTCTGCTAGAGTACTCTGCTAAAAGTGACCAAAGCATGATAAGCAAATTGGTAGCCTTGAAGTGGCAGTATGCCTAGTTTGTTAGAATCACACAAACCAGGTTCATGTCCTGGCTCTACCATCTATTAGCTGGATGGTCTTAGACATGTTTCTTTAAAGTTTAATTTCCTTTAATGTTAGTTTGCCATTTATGGTTTATAAAAACACGACAATAGCTCAAATAATTGTATGAGAATTCATTAAAATGATGCTTGTAAAATGTTTAGCCAGGTACCAAGCACATAGGAAGAGCTAAATAAAATTGGCCATCATTATTACTTGGTATCTGTGATAGTTAATCTTATGTGTCAACTTGGCCGGGCCACAGTGCCCAGATACTTGATCAAACATTATTTTGGATGTTTCTGTGAGGGTGTTTCTGCATGAGATTAACGTTTAAATTGGTGTACTTTAGGTAAAGCAGATTGCCCTCCATAATATGATGGTCCTCCTCCAATCAGTTGAAGGCTTGAATAGAACAAAAAAACTGACCTCCTTCAAAAAGAAAGAACTCTCCAGCAGATGGTCTTTGGACTTGAATAGCAACATTGGCTTTCTTTGGGTATCCAGTCTGTTTGTGCATAAATATTTATATACATCCTATTGGTTCTGTTTCTCTGGAGAACCCTAATACAATATCAAACCTGTAAATATGGTAATATTATTACGTACAACTTGAAAAAATGAAAATGTGAAGAGTCTCATTACCTACTATAAGCAAATGTTTCCTTGATTCCAATATCAGATGGGACTCTCTCAGTTAATAAGAGCAGCAGGATCAAGACAAGAAGAGAAAAACTGACAACAAAAAAAAGAGAAGAAGAAGAAAGAGGAAGAGGAGGAGGGAAAGGAGAAGAAATGTATTGGCTCATGTGATGGACATGTGCTGGCATAGGTCCAGCTTCTGGGATAATTGGATCCATATCTCAGAAATATCACCAAGGCCGAGTTTCTGTCCGTCTCTCAGAGAGGCCTTCTCCATGGAGGTTCATTCTGAGATAGGTGTTCTCCTCGTGGTGGTGAGATGGCTGCAGCAGCTCCACATTGCATACCTTTAGGCTGAAGTCACAAGGGAATGGGAATGTATCTTTTCTAGTAACTCCCATAAAAGTTCTGAGATTCATTCTGATTGTTCTGAGTTAGATCAGGCGTTCACCTGGAACATCACTGTGGCCAGGAGCTCAGATATGTGAATTGGTTTAGGTCAGTCTGTGCTCACTGCTCGAGCTCCCCACTAAACCAGTAACCAATCATGGGAACAGGGTACATGCTGCCTGAAGGACCTTTAATGGATGCCAGGCGGTCAAGACAAGAGGCAACCACTCTCATTGCTTAGCAAAATCACTGTTTGCGATTTTGGTTATTTTGCCTTTTACAAAGGCTATTTGATTTTTGAGAATCAAAAACACAAGAAGATACCTGGCATTAAATATTTTTTCAATGTTCCACGTCAAAAATTCATCCAACATGAAAAATTTCTAACAGTGAATTTCTTTTCTTGGCTCCTTTAAAATAACAACAATTTCAAACCTTTCCACCACATTACAACTATGATTATTGCTGTTTGGTGACAATTAAACTTTTAAGCTTGCTTTATATTTTCAAAATACTCTGCCAGTACTGTATTAGCTACCATATATTGGCCAGCCAGGTCCTCTGGCATTTCTTTCTCCAATATTCAAGCAACAAAGACCCAAAAAAAAAAACCCTCCCACCAGTTGGTTGAAGCAGCTTGTGGCTGGGGTGGGAGGAAACCACCCCCCTCCTCCCTCCACCCAGGATAACCAGTCTGTTACTTAGTAACAACAGCGGAGTACTCTAAATCTAAAACCACAAGAGGCGCTCGATCGACAGTTTCTATTTGCCATGATTCCAATATTCAAAACACCGTCTATATAATTCAGAGAAAGAACTTGAAGGCATACAGACAGAAATTTTACAATGGTTATTACTGAGCCAAAGGGACAGCGAACAATGATTGAGCACCTACTGCATGCATGCATTATGTCTCTCAATCCTCATAACAACTCCATGACACAAACACTGTGATTACCTCCAGTTTACTTAGGAGGAAAGATCTTGAAGCTTATAGCATTGAAATAAGTTGCTCAAAACAAGCTCAAATAGCTGGAAGCACCTGATCTGGGTTTTGAACTCAGAAAATCTGATTTCTACTTTTCCAGAATAGAAGCCTGTTAAAAAAAAAAATCTCCTTTCCCTCTAACTCCCTAAATTTTCTAGAACAAAAGCATTTTTATAAAAAAGAGGAAAATGTTATGGGAGGAAAGGAGGGAGCAGTTTCATTATAGTCTAATAATCACATTATAGCCACAATTACTTTTTAAGACTAGCTTGAAGGTTGTTAGATATAAACGGACGAGGCATGACTTATTACTTGCAGTGGATGCTATGGTATGCGTTGAATCCTCCTTACCAGACCAGGGCACCCACCCACCCTTCCCCAGAAAATTGCTCTCAGCTAGCTAGAGCTGCTTCACCAGGTAGGTTAACCAACCCCCTCCCCACTATCACCACCTTCCCTGCTCCTCCCCAGCCACAGTCCATAACTAGTGACTGAAGAATACAGGACTGTGAAAGGCCAGCCCCCTTGTACCTAACTCAACAGGGCATCTATTTCAGAGACCACTCCTTGAGAAACAAGCCAAGGCTAGACTTTGCTGGACTCTTCTTCAAAATAAAAGAAACTATAGAAATAAAATATATGTCCATCTTAGAGAGCCACCATCCTTTCCCAACTAGAAACTAGGGTTTTCATTCTGATGCCTTACTCGCATAACAACTCTTGCGACTTCAGGAGCGTGGCTTGCTAATCTGTTTAAGAATTCTCTGTGCTGGGCTAAAAATGGTGCATTGGAACAATGAAATGAGAGGTCAGAAGACCAGAGTT
Source organism: Equus quagga (assembly GCF_021613505.1). NCBI lineage: Eukaryota > Metazoa > Chordata > Mammalia > Perissodactyla > Equidae > Equus > Equus quagga. Next base: position 8,507,356 of record NC_060284.1, on the reverse strand, counting down.
CTAGCCCTGGTTCTGTCGGTTATTTTTCCTGAGGATTTCCTGAAGAGGAGGTTTTGTGGCAATAAACTCCCTTAATTTCTGTCGGTTATTTTTATTATCTGTGTGATATCGGATGGTCACATAACCACTCAGAATCTTCCTTTCCTTCTCTATAGAAGATGGACTACACTTGTGCCTTCTAATTCAATGGGTAGGTATGAGGAACAACTGAGCAAATAAACAAAAAACAAAAAATCACCCTGCATTTTTTTCTAATTGAAGAAACTGAGTTATAAGGTATTATAAAAATAGTAATGAACTCAGAAGGCTCCAATGCCCTGTGCGACGCTCTGTGTTCTGTCAGAGGCACACGACTCGAAAGACCAGGAATGTTTGCAGGATCTGACAGTTCTCACTGGAACAAATTCAAACTGACTTTGTGAGGAATAAGTCAACATCGAATCAAATGTGGTTATTAAAAATATATATATATAGCAATCCTTTCCTCAACTAATCTTCAATTTCTATCCCAAAAGCAATTACATTCTTTATTACACTTATTTTTTTCCTAAGTTTGTAGCTGTATTACGAAGCAAATGTAAAGCAAATTTTGTCGTGGAGATGAAAATTCTTTTTCTTTTTATCACTTACTTGTCTTTGGATAATTCCTAAGAGAAGTTTCCTTACTTTGAGTAATAATACTTTTGTTACCCCTTGATGACTTGTGGTTTAATCCTGTTTACCACCTGTTTTGTTTCTTTTGATACTGGCCTCCTAAGAGAGGTTTCTTGTGAAGCATTTGTGTTCCCTTTCGTGCTTTTCTAAAGTGTATTATAAGCTTTATTTCGATTTCTCTGAAATTTTCTTCAGGTCCACCTGAGTAATTAAGTGATCATATTGTTTTCACTTTACAAAATATAGGGTATCAGATTTCCATGTTTGTGTAAAATAAATTTGTAGTTCCCAGCTGTTTCCTGGCTCCTCTGGGGAATTCAGGTAACTTGAGTCTACTCTGTTGTTAAAAAGGATGTCTTAATCTTTTTTAAAAATTCCAGATTTCATTGTTACTTTCTTACTTACCTGTTACATCTCAGAGCTGGTAGTTTTGGCAAGAAATTCCAAAATAAGGGATCATCTCATCCACCTTATCTACAACAAAATTCACAGAAAAACTAAGAGAAAATGTACAAGGACACTGAGTGGGAGAGTAAGTCTCATTTCTTTTATCACATAAACTGAAAGCAGCCGGAAGGAGGTAGGAATAAGCTCTCAGGTACAAATACATGAATAAACTGAGTCATAAGTAGAAGAAATGAGCTTGTTATACTTTACCAACTCCATAATAAGGTTTTCTCTTAAATGTCAACTAGCTAAATACAATAAACACGATGTTGTGTGTCTACTTAAGGTAGCACCCGCTGGCTTTGGTGTGAGATGTTAAGCTCACTCTTAGACTGTCAGCAGTGATGCAGTAAACACAAGAGTAGAATGGAATTTCGAAGAATGTGCCCCATTAAGCAACTCAGTGAAAACAGTGTCCTGGAACCCTGACCTCATCTAACCCGACCAGAGAGTGGCTGTCCGCTATGTTCCCTTCCACAAAGCCAGATGACTATGAAGGGGGCAAGGGTGGGGGGCGCAGTGTTTAAACGCTGACTCATCCTCTCCGTAGGACCTGCGTTAATGAATGGGGAGAGACAAGCTTGCAGATAACCAAAAGCTGTGGATAAACTTCATAACCCTAAAAAACAAATGGTGCCTTCTCAGGCAGTAAGGAACAGTGCCTAGAACATGGTTATCATGGTTAATTTTATACATCAACCTGGCTAGGCTATGGTGCCCAGCTGCTTGGTCAAATACCAGTCCAGATATTGCTATGAAGACATCTTTTAGATATGATTAACATTTAAATCAGTAGACTTGGAGTAAAGGACACCAGTCTACAATATGGGTGGCCCTCATGCAATCAGTTGAAGGCAAAGCAATTCTGCCTCAAGACCACAACAGAGAAACCCTGTCTGAGCTTCCAGCTTGCGAGGCTGCCCTGCAGACTTTGGACTCAAGGCTGCAACAATTCGTACACGACTCTCCAGCCTGCCCCGGAGAATTCAGACTTGCCAGGCCCCACAATCACGTGAGTCAATGCCTTAAAATAGATCTCTCTCAATCTCTCTCCCTCTCTGTGTCTCTATACACACACACGCACACACATGCACACACACGTATCCTATCGGCTCTGTTTCTCTGGAGAACCCTGACTAATAGGATGGTAGTTACTGCCTGCTCACCAGCAGCTCTGAGAGACTAAATATAGAAACGGACAACGGACAGACCATATACGAAAATAGAACTTTGACCTACTATCTGCGGCAACCTCCCCAGAAAACCACCTCTCTTATCTACACTAACAACCCAGGACGCTGCTACCTTAAGTCAGACTTGCAGTAAACCTGATTGCCATCGCTGGTGACAATCCAGGAAGCTAAACAATAGCTTCTGGTTAGTTTGATTAATAACTGACAGCTTCCCTACCTTTTGTCCCTGCTTTCGATGGAGGACCAACCCTAGAAAGCCAAATGCGCCCCTCTGAGCAATCCCACGGGTTCCCCAGGCCACACCTCCGATCAGGGCACACCTGAGGCCTTCCCTTGTTTACACTATAAAGCTTTCCATCTCTGTCTGCCTTTGTTTTTGCAGCTTTTTTTTTTTTTTAACATTTCAGACAGTGATTTACTGCTATCCATTTAAAAGTCACCTGACAGTTTTAAATACGGAAATTTTCATTTCTCACCCACATCAACAGATATTAAAATTTCTACAATTCCTTACGCTCCGCCCACCTTTCAGTCTGTCCCAAAATATAACTGACAATAGCTGACTCCCTGGCAAGCTTAGAATAAATAGCTTTTGCACGTCCCATTTTGTTGGTCTTCGTGTATTTCCACAGCCCTAAGGTACTGAAATGGCAAGGAATCAGATCTGCTGGAGACCACAGTGGGACGCGGCCTGCCTCAAAACGCTGCTGCCCACAGAGACGGACTTTCCAGACTCGACACGCATAATTCGGAAAGTCGACAAAACATCAAAACATGTATTCTCCTCCTACCCAGCACTTTTATTAGTCGAGTTGAATGCTTTTTTTAACTGAAACAAATGGTGATAGAAAACATATGACTGAAAGTCTTTTGTACAAAAACAACTTTAAAAATCTAATTATTTGACTCATGACTTCTTAACAATAACTTGCTGACTATGCACTTAACTACAAAAGATTCTAAGGATTTCTTCCTTTAGCCTCAACAAATTTACTATTTCAGATAAAAATATAAAAAGTAATATTTCTGTGTATAAAAGTGGCTTCTGACATGCCACGTAAAGAATTTATAACTAACCTGCAAACATTAAGTTGTGCGCATGATAGCTATACAAGTGAATTTATAAAAATTAACATAAGTGGCCGAGAACTTTGAGAGTAGGGAATTAAAAGGGACCAGGAATACAAGTTAAAGCCACATAATCTAGGAATACCACAGTGGGATGCATTTGATAATTAGATTTATTTTTTTTTAATAGTAAGTACAACCTTAAATCAGTAGAATTTCACAGTAGACTTTTTGGCTAAATCAAATATTTGATTTTTGGCTTATGGCAATTAAGTGTAAAACATTGTTTTAAGTGCTGTTTTCAGCAATATGCAAAAATCACATTTGATTTAAGAACATTCATTTAACAATTTAAATTCTTCAGAAAACATCAAAAGTGAATCACCATTATATTGTAAACACGATCAATATAAATCTTAAGCTACAAAAAAAAGACCATGATCCCCCAAAGCAGCACAAATCTCATCTCCTTCAGAGGCAAACGTACACGAAGATTAACAGAAAGATATTAATAGAATTGATCTGCTGGCAATAAGGGAGACACGAACGTGTTTTTAACAGGGATGGTCCCTGGAAGGCTACCATTGTGAAAGGTAAGGAGGTGCCTTAAAATATTCACTTGAGGGGCTGGCCCCGTGGCCGAGTGGTTAAGTTCTTGCGCTCCGCTGCAGGAGGCCCAGTGTTTCGTCAGTTCGAATCCTGGGCGCGGACATGGCACCACTCATCAAACCACGCTGAGGCAGCGTCCCACATGCCACAACTAGAAGGACCCACAACGAAGAATATACAACTATGTACCGGGGGGCTTTGGGAAGAAAAAGGAAAAAAATAAAATCTTTAAAAAATAAAAAAAATATTCACTTGAAAATTCTGCAAAGGCTCGTTCATGGTCCATTCAATTATTCAGAAGGTTTGATCTTCTCAGGAAGCAACTTCTAATAGCAGTTCTGGGATGCTAGCCACGACTTGCATTTGGAGAGTGCTGTATTAACAGGGCACAAGAAAAATATGTTAGTAACCCGCAGGCAAAGACTTCACCTTCTCCAAGGACGCTTTTCTGAATACTAACATCTTTTAAATCTGCACTTTGACTGAGTTCCCTGCACATTTATACGCCCTGTCTGTTATAGGAAGAGAAGAGAAAATCTCCACAGTGCACAGTGAGGCCACTATAAATATAGTGACCCGGCCCTCAAGGTTAAGCAGACATATGCGAACACATGCTAAATTAACAAAACTTACTGCTGCCTTCAAAGCCTGATCCAGATCGTCCAGTAGGTCTTTTTTATCCTCTAAGCCCACAGACAGACGAATCAGTGTGTCACTAATTCCAAGGGCATCTCTGTTGCTCTTAGGCACCGATGCGTGGGTCATGATTGCCCTGGAAGAAAGAGTGAGCAAATTTTCAATCACTATATTATATCAGTGGAGGCATATTTCTGTCTCATACATTGCAATTATCTTCAAATTTTTTCTGCTCTAAATATTAAATTCTTTATATGCCTATGATTTTTCACAGGCAAAAAAATAAGGAATTGAGAAAATTATCTTTTCTAGTCATAGTTTGAAGTGAAAATCAAGATCTTCTGTCATTTTTATACCGTCAATAAGGTATACTCAATCCAGACGCTAAAGGTGCCTGTCAAGCACCCCCATGCAGGAGGGAAAGACACAGCCTCCAGTGTGTGGATTTCAACACCTGCCTGAATGAGGAATTGGCCAGAAGTCATATACCCCAAGACAAACCAGCTCTCGATCAGTGGATCAGTCCAGAACTGGACCTTCCAAGGCAAATCAGGGAAAGAACCCAGGATCACTAGCAGCAACCAGTGAGCATTAGGAATTCCAGCCCATAACCCATGACAGAGAGAGGCCTGGAAGGATTTTCAAAACTATCTAGCAACTCATCCTCATCATCAACATGTGGAAAGGCAAAGCACCCACTGTGGGCCAGGCACTATAATGACAACTGGGAAACCAAGAAGAAAGAGAGCTTTTCTTTACCCTATACAACAAAGCAGGAGCTAAAGACTGACACAACTCACAAAACAGACTAGTCTTCAGCAAATGCCCAACAAGTAAGGACAGTAAGGACCACCAAAGTTCAGAGGAGGGAGAAATTTCTGGGGGCTGAGGCAGCCTGGAGGGAAGGCTTCAGTCTTACTAGGCCCTAATACACACGTGGCCACCAACATGCATCCTTTTCCTGCATGCTGCCAGCAAAATCAGTGCCTACACTGCTTTCTCCTAACTCATCTCAGACCCATGGAAAGAAAATCTCAGCTGTGGTCAAAGTAAGTGGGTATCTTCTATCACTTTAATGACGTTTTACACACAAACATCCTCCTTAAAATGTTCGGCCTTTTCAGGCTCTTAATTCCTTAAAAGAGAGTGCACAGGTTGAATTAAGAAATTAGGCCTCGGAGACCAACAGACTTGGGCATGAATCGGAGCCCTTCCACATCCTGGCTGTGTGGGCTTGTAAAAGTTACCTGTCCTCAGAGTCGGTTTTCTTATCTGAAATAACAGTTATCACTTATTGTGTGCCTACGTGAGGCGGGTACTCTATTAGGTCATTTGTGTGTATTAGTTCATTTCTTTAATAGATAAAAAGTGGACATAAGACCTATCTCAAAAGTTTGTCACAAACATTAATGGAAGGAACATATACAAACCACTTATAAATACCCAGGATGTTGTAGATGCCACTAAAAAATAATAATTTATAATAGTAGTTAACATTTACTGGGCACATAGTACGAATCAAGGCATCAGCTTAGGTATTTTTTTGCCCCTGTGATCTCACATCGACTCTAAGGGCTGGGTTCAGTGTTATCCACATCCGACAACTGAGGAAAACGAGGTTGAGAGAGCATGATGACTTTCCTAAGGTCACAGAATTAACATGTGTTGTTAGGCTGGGAGACCAACCCTGTGCATGCTGGCTCTGCTTCCTGCCTCCCTCATTGCAATGCTGCACGAGTTGCGGCTGAGTTGAGAGACACAGAAGGAGGTGATAGAATGGACAAGCCCTGACCTAAATTCCCTCGTCCACTGGCATCGATCGGGGTTAGGGCGCAGCTGGAGAGATTGAGAGCCAAACAACTTAAACCAAATCCCTAAATAAATCAGGGGAGGTCTATTTTCAAGAGAGCCTTAAAGTAATACACATGTCGTTACTATGAAAAATAAACCAATTTCATATGCTGAGTGTGCCCTCTTGTGCACCCAGACTTACTAGCAGGCATCTTCTGGAAGGACTAAGGAAAACTATACATATTATCTTAATTACTTGAATCATTATTTGGGCACCCTATTTTTTTTTTTAACTTTGAGGAACTGCCTTTCTCTCCCCAGAAACTGTAAACCACTAGGAGAGGGCAGCAAATGTGCCAAAAGTAATCCCTGGCGCTCCTTAGCACAATGCTTCCAGACCAGTTATTCCAGCACTGTTTATGAAAAGTCAAACACAGAAACCTACCATGCACATTTCACACAGTTGAAAATTATCAGGTAATGAAGTTGATTTACCACTGCAATAATTACAACATATGGTCATAGTAACATACAAGAAAGTCAGGGTATAGCTCAGAAATGCTCGGTGGGACAGGTAATCAATAAATGATAACCATTTTAATTATTAATCCGATTTTATGGGTGAAATATTGAAGCTCAAAGGTTAAGTAACGAGGGGAACAGGTCTCAGTTGAGATCCAGGCTGCTTTTACCTCCCCTCGTTGTTTCAAGGCAAAGCCTGAAGAGGGAAGTTGCTAACATATTCCTGTGTGACATTTGAGTAATTAGCAAAACTCTGAATCTGTGATTCCTTGTCTGTAGAATAAGCTCTTAGGCTGCTTGATCTCAGGCTGCTTCATGTTCTAATATCCTCTGGTGCTTTGATAAAATTTGATGAATTGATTGGGTCAGGCAGTGAAGGACCAGGAATACCAAGTTAGATTTTGGGTTTATCTTGCAGATAACATGGAGCTATTCAACGTTTACCCAGAGAACAGAAAATAAAGGGATTAGACCTTATTATCTACTAAAGCCCTCCTCTGACAATCAAGGGCACGGAGGTGCTTCATCAGAAACACATTCCCCAACTTCAGGGAGCCCTGAAATCAGCCCTTCCAGCACCAAGTCCCCAACCTCCCTTCCAGGGCAGAGGTGGGTAGAACAAGCAGCCCTGGGTCAGAGGTCAGATGATCCTAAGACTCCATGACTGCTGGAATCTCCTTCAGGCAGAACAGAGAAGGAAGCAAAATCTGGGAAGACAAAGCTCACTGATAGGAAGCTCCCACTAGATTTTATCAAGGTCTCCATTCCACGAGGTAGAGTCCATTCTGATTAGACAGGGCCATGCAGTTCTTGCTGTTCAGCATCTTGAATTAGCCCTGATTTTATCATACTCCTTTTTCCAAACAAGCTTCAAAGCTGACATCAAAGTTAAAATACTCAGAAGAACAGAAATATACTCACGGAAGCTCAGCAAGACTTTCGAATCCTCCCAAGCTCTCAGCCAGAGTAAATACCTGAGGCAAAGAAAACGTTCATTTAGATCCTCCAGTGAAATAAAGATACAAAGGTCTAAAAATAAATGTTTTTAGTCAAATGGCCCTGGGACAGAGGATGGGAAATGGTGGTGAGTATGAATAAACTGCAAATTGGGCAAGAAACTCAGAGGAAACATGCGAACAAAATCTATAACGATGATTTCACCAAGTAGACATATTATGGGCAAATTTTTAGAACATGAAAAGTTGATCAAGGGGAATCTCCCACACCTTCCTAATTTGGCCCTGTACTTAAGTAACAGTTAACGCGAGCTCTAAACCTCAGAATTACTACATTGAGAGACAGCTTTGTGCTTACCCTTTAAATAAAAATCTTTAAATGTCTACCAAGTTATACCCTTACTTGTTAATGTGTAATGCTTTTTAAATTAATATATCCATTTAACTCCCTCCTGGAGTAGAAGGAAAACAACTCAGTTTTTGTATTTAGTGTTATAGTGTCACAGAATTTTACAAGTATTTTAAAAATTACTCTCGCAATTGTATTAAATTAAATATACACAATTATCTTTCTGATGTTAGACATGGACAAATTTTAGATACCAGCAGGGCTTTGACTAATCCGACAGTGTCCTAGTCAACAGACCTGTAGTATTTACAACTCAGAGTCTACTGCTGGAGCTCAGTGTAAGCCCAGTGCATGGACTTACGTAGGCCTCCCTGCCAGGGCCCTGAGACCCTCCTGCCACTGTGAAAACTCCCTCCCTCCCTCACCCCAGGTAGACGCAGCCCGGGAAGCACAAGGTTTGGAAAGCCATTCCTAGGCTGAATTTCACAACAGCCTTGGGCAGTGCACTAACCACACGCTACTTCAAGGTTTCACATATCTTTCATTTGAAAAGGGGGTTCACTTTTAAGTGAATTTGAAAACCAATGCATTAGAACATTGTTTCTCTCAAATTGGTGGAAGTGTCTAGAGAGTTAAGTAACGAACGTTATTCAGATGTCTGCTACTGACATGTGAATTTTCCACCCCAATGCGTTTCATGCTGAAGAGCTTTATGGGTGTGAGCTTCAGGGAAAAAACATGAATCTGAGCTGGAATGGAAGCGAGAGACCTTGAACTGCTGTAAGAAGGTCTATGTCTACAATTTACAAACCTACTTTGAATGTTTACCTTTAGGTTCTTGAAGAAAGTCTCAGCATGCTGCAGAGTGCCCTTAATATAGAAAGTGACCATGCCGGGGCAGCCTGTGCACTGACGCTTTGCCAGCTCATGCTGAGGATGAGAGGGCAGCCCTGGAATCACAGGCATAATGAAAGTCTTATTTTAGAGTCAAACAGATAATTTCAGAACAAAAAAAATCACCATCTGCTTAAGTAAATTGCAAATAATCCTAATCATGAGCTTTATGGTGCGTTCACATCTGACTACTTGCTCTAGCCCCTGTCTCTGTCTCTCTAGCTTCATTTTGACCTATCTTTTCTACTTTCTCCATGCTCTAGCCACACCAGCTTTCTTTACACCAGCAGTACCAGTCTTTTTCACCTCAGGACCTTTGCACTTGCTGTCCTTTTAACCTGGAACATTTTCCCCACCTACAAATAAATGTTACATAAACAGGATGCCTAGGATAACCCTTAAAATCCTAGTGTAAGCTATGTGCTTAGAAATCAGATGAACATACCAGGATAAACAACCTTTTCTACGAGGGGATTAGATTCCAGAAACTGAGCAACTGCCATTCCATTTTCGAAATGCTTTTCCATTCGGATTTGCAGAGTTTTCAGACCTCGATTGCAGAGGTAACAGTCAACAGGAGATGGAACTGCTCCAAGAGCTGTAAAATGAACAAATACTGGGTTAGTTTGAAGGTGAGGAGGAACCCGGAAATTTCTCTTGCCCCTCCTTTTCATTATAGAGACTGAGAAGCTAGCCTCAAAGCCCAATGTTTGAGTTTTAGGGGAAAAAAGTAATATATCAAATGAGAAGCACGAGAATGAAACATAAAATATGCTTAGAGAAATGGGCTTTAAAATGAGAGGTGAAATGAATATCCTGAAAACTAAGTACAAACAGTGATAGAAACTTTTTGAATATGAGCATAAATAATCTTTTCTATGATTTTAATGAAATGACATACTGTACATGGTTTAACCTTGTATTTCTTTGAAAAAGTGTTACATGTAGAGAAAAATAGCATGTCAGCTTCTATTATTACTGAATGTTGTACTAACATTCTATTTAGCTTTTGTCTAAAGCAGCCTATGACTTCACACACCTGCAGGACACGCACTTCACTCCCACTTTTTATAAATGAAGGAATTTCTCAAGCAATAGCTATTGCTTCCCTCCTCAGGACCCCCTTTGGTTACTTTAACACTTACTTCCTAGAAAGGCTTTTTTTTTTTTAGTAGCTTAAAACAACATGCGTTTATGATCTTTCCCTGGGTCAAGAGCCCCAGCACAGCTGAGCTGGGTGCTCTGTCAGGGTCTTACAAGGCTGCAGTCATGGTGTTGACTGAGCTATGTTCTAGAAGGGCATTTTTATTCCTAATTACATCTGTATCTGATCTGTCTGTCAAATCACAATGGTTAAACCGACTCTCTTTAAATAAACCCTTATCCATACTTGAGATAACTAAACAATCTAAACAGGAAATGGTTTTTAGACATCTAACAAAAAATATCGGTTTATATCTTAAGTGCTATTTAAAATTAGCCACCATTCCAGATATAAAAGGTATAGGAAATGAAAGCCATCATTCCAAACATTTTTTTAAAAAAAGAAAAAAATCCATTAAGTCTTAAAACTAAAAATTCACTGGAGCTTTACCAAATTATGATCAAAATTACCATAGATTTGAAAAATAAAACTCATCTCTAATATCATTAAGCCCTGATATGCTATAACTCTATTTTTATAACCCAATTTTTTTACTTTCCTCTAAAAATCAGAACTTTCCCCTCTGTTTCTCATTTCTTCCTAAATCAGTAGGATGCTATCACTTCACAACATTCAGAGGAAATACAAACATCAGATGTAGTCACTCTGGGAGCATAAGGGGAAATCCGGACTATTTAATACTTACAATTTTGTAAGAAACGGAGCTTACTATGGAGGCTCTCAGAATTAAGAGACACTAGGCCCATTACAACATCACTGTGACCTAAAACAAAACAAAACCTTTAAGTTAAAAACAATGTATGCTTATTCTTCATTTTATAACTTTCTAACATGTGACTTTCAACAGAAAAAAAGTCTCTGAGAAAAAGCCCTATAGAATAAGTCTAAATAAACTTTATTCAATTTGACAGTAGCAAAAGCGATACCTAAAACAACAAAATAAAAATCATAGAAAAATTAAATGTCTCTTTTTAAGCTGCCAGCAGGATAAAAGTATAACCTTTTATGGTATATTTTAATCCTCTGCTCATAAATCATGAGAATAGTTTTGTCTGTTATAAATGAAATCCTAATTTAATCAAAGCATAATTTGTTTTTTTTACTTTCTATATGAGTCACAGGGAAAACCTGAATAACAGTAGAAGAAAAGAGATCAAAATGTCTAGGCCTACACTATTTTCTTCTATCCATGGAAAAGAGCATCAAAGTGGAGACTGTGCACATCTTACCGTTCATATATTTTGTTGCTGAATACATGCAAATATCAGCTCCCAGAGCCAAAGGCCGCTGAAAGGAACAGTAGATTTCTATTTTAAATGAGAAATCCTTTGAAAATATGTTACACGACTTGCCTATTTGCTATTGTAAATCCCATTCTCTTTCTAATTTTTCAAAAACACACACATCTTAAAATTTTCTGAGACCTCTGACATTATTTTTCCCTTTCCTTCTCCAACTAAATAAAACCACAAAGTATTACGGCCAGTATTCAATCCAAAGGCACAAATTTGCTGGAAACAGCAGGTAAACTCAGGTCAACAGGTCTTCTTTAGAGCAGTTGCTGACCGTCCCCAAAATTTATTGCCTACAGCAGAAATGTTGGCATTTTTATGACTCAATAAACATATAAAATAGTTGATGTCAACATTCAGCAATTGTTATGGCAAGGAAGTATAAACTAATCTGCTTACATTTTTATTCCTTCAAACCTAATGATGTGTGCCGTGATTATTCATTTGGTTTGCCATGCTTTTGACTCTTACTCTTTTATTATACTGGTTTCGCCAAGTGTAAAGTCACTTATCAAGAAATTTGTTTGGATTGTTTTCCCTTGCCCAATTTTCCTGCAAATTAATGCTTTAGTCTTAAAATGTCTGTTTATAGTGAGAGTTAAAGTTATAATCAACTTATTCACTAAACAATCTATTATCAAAATCTTTCCAATTACTTTCTTTAAAATAAAGTGTGTGTGTTAACCTCACTAGTTGTTTAGTCTTTGGAAGGCGTTAGTGTAGGGGGCTATAGGACTTTTTCATTTAGAGTGTTTCAAAACTAGGATGTTTTAGGGGCTGACACAATGGCATAGTGGTTATGTTCATGCATTTCACTTCAGCGCTCTGGGGTTTGCAGGTTCAGACCCTGGGGGTTGACCTAGAACCACTCACCAAGCCACACTGTGGTGGCATCCCATATAAAATAGAGGAGGACTGGCACAGATGTTAGCTCAGCAACAATCTTCCTCAAGCAAAAAGGAGAGGATTGGCAATGGATGTTAGCTCAGGGCCAATCTTCCTCAAAAAGAAAAAAAGGGTGTTTTAAGCAAGGTATTGCTCAAAGCTCTCTCTACATATGTGTTCATTCATCTCCAAAATGATGGGTCAAACTAGATGACGTTTAAGTTCTCTCCCGGTGCTCACATTCTATAAACTCTATCGTCAAAAGGAAAAACAGAAATCTGTAACTAATATCTGTTGATCTCATTGTGTGCCAAGAACTATGTTAAATCCTTTACATGACCCAGTGAAGCACTGTAGAAATACTTGACCTAACTCAATAAAATCATTACCTGTATAACTCTGATTGTACAAATGAGAAAAAGGAACTAAGAAAAATAAAATAGATGACTTAGATTAAAAAGCTGGTAGAGCCAGGACTCACAGCCAGAATCCCTGAATCCAGAAGTTCTACTCTGAACCTCTGTGCTAGTATGTGCATTTTGCCTTTTGTACGACTTACAGAAGATCCAGAAGACAAAAGTCAGGAAAGAAAGAGAATATATCCAGTTTTCACAAGGGTAAAACAACGGGAGGACCTTTTCAGAGGATTTGCATTGTGGAACCAATACATGTGGCAGCCTAGGGACAGCGTGATTCTGATTAATTCGGCTGGATTGAACCCAGATTGAAATGAAGCAAATTGCAGTCCCTGGCATGAGGAACGTGATGTTGGCTTCAGAAAGGTGGCAAGCCAGACCTAGATTAGTGATGGTAATAGGAGAAAAAGGGCCAGCCTGATGAGTAACCTGGGCAGGCTCAGGCTAAAACTACTCATGAAATCTCTTTGGGAATAAACAGGAGTCACCGTGACTCAGCTCCTACGCTGTATTAACTGGCGTCCTGTAAGATGTAGATGGGTAAGGAATTGGGATAAAGAAACCAAGAGCGAAAATCGCCCTAGATAAACAGATGAAGCCAGGAGATTTTCACCTGGAAACAGACTGCTGTACCTGCCACAACAAGCAGCCAAAGGTATGTTGTGAGCCATAGGCAGGTGGCCCATGAAGCTATCCAAATGCACTGTAGCCAGGAAATGTGTTTCAGGAAAGGAAAATAAAACATGGTAGTGCCTTCTGAACAAAAAGGAGGAAGGTAAAGAACACGCTTGTGCAAACTCCCAGGGAGTGGGCCAGTCACCTGGTGGCAGCAGCCTGGGCCACGCTCAGGGACCCAGAGCAGAAAGGGGGAAATGTAAACAATTGAGCTTGTCAACATCTGCCTGACAGAAGACTGGAGAAAATAAGCTGGGACTTCAGGAACTCTGCAGAATAAAGGTGAACTACAGGAAGTGTAATGAGTGTGACCACAAGGCAGGAAGGAAAGAGCAGGGAGAAGGTAGGTCCTAATAAGGAAAGGAAACAGAGTTAGATCACGCAGAGGAAACGAGGGAAAAGACAGACAGCTAGTCAGTTAGAGAGAGATCTCAAGGTGATCCACCAAAGGGAGCAAAACAAAAAGGAAGAAGACCTGGAAAAAAGTAGGAGGAAAAAGGAAAGGAACGGAGGACGAGTGGGAGGGTTTGACAGAGGGAGAGATGTCTGAAGAGGGGGAGGCAGGAAAAGAGACACCAGTTTATAAGCAGCACTATCAAAACTTACAGCTACATGTGCAACATGAAGTGGAAACTCATAATACAAATAAGGCAAAGATACAGAGGGCAAAGCATACTCTATGGGGTTGAGGGAAGAGAAACAAGAAAGAAGAGAAATGGAGAAATAATATATGTGAAATACACTGAGATGTCATTGCATATAGCTTTGCTCTTCCTTTTATTTGAAAGGTTGGTCAGGTAAAAGATATATACAAACATAAGTATATGAGGTGTGACTGAAGAATAACGTGACTGACTTGTAACCAGCACATAAACATTCAACTCCCTACTACGTGCAAGGCACCAACAGAAACAATTCCATAACAAGGCCAGGTCTTCAGAGCTTACACATCCTAAGAGAACCTAAAAGCTTTAATTAAGACAATGTTTAAAACACGCAAAATCCCATATCAGATATTAACCTAGGGTTGAAAAAACATATTAACTAATGGTAGAAAAGGTCTAATTTTAATTCTCTGTCTAATCAATAATTATGGTTAGATTTCATGAGTTTGAGAATGATTTTTTAATGTACACAAGTCCTTCCTTTCCCAATTACAGGTGTCTGTACAGCCTACTAATCACGCCAAAAAAATTGCGTTCATTTACCTGGAAATACGCTGACATAAAAGTATTATCCACGACCAAAATAATGTCTCCATATTTGTGCACAGTATGTGCACAGGCTTCAATGTCAACCATCTTCAAAACAGGGTTTGTGGGGGTTTCAACCCAAACAAGCTGAAACAATTCAGTAAATGACAATAGTTGGTTAAAATACACTTTACAAACTTACCTCCCGTATACTGTGACTATCTGGGAAGCCAGAAGAGCACGGGTGATGAAGTTGAAAGGCCAGAATCTGAATTCTAACCCCATAAATTTCTGAGAGGTCAGAGCTAAGTAACTTACCCTCTATATTCCTCAAATTCTTCATCTATACAATGGGGTTGGTAATATTTGCCTGATAGAATTGTTCTAAGGATCAAATAAGATGATATACATACAAGCAGAAAAGTGCTAAAGTTAATTATTGTGATTATTCTCCATAAAAATGAGGAAGTGGGGGCTGGCCCAGTGGTGTAGCGGTTAAGTTCGTGTTCTCCGCTTCAGTGCGTCAGGGTTCAACCGTTCGGATCCAGGGCATGGACATAGGCACCACTTATAAAGCCACACTGCGGCCGGCATCCCACATATAAAGTAGAGGAAGATGGCCACAGATTTTAGCTCAGGGCCAATCTTCCTCAGCAAAAAGAGGAGGATTGGCGATAGATGTTAGCTCAGAGCTAATATTCGTCAAAAAAAAGAGGATGTATTCCAAAAGGTAATTCAGTGTCTGGGAATTTTGTTCTCAAAGATAAATAACATAGACCGTCTAAGGTTACACCCTAGAATTTTCATTAAAGGGACCTGTCCCCATGATGCCAAAAAATCCTTAATATTAACTTAATATTAATAACTATTACTCAAGCCAGATGCACTAGAAACTAGAAACTAAGCGCTGACAATTTGAAGAAGAGCATGGGGTTTAGAGTGAAGAAGTGACACACACAGCAGAACACCTGGCTACAGCTCACTTAAGAAAAAACATATTTATCTGTATATTCCAAAACCTAGCACAATTCACAATTCAGGCACATAGCGGATGCTTGATAGTTATTGAAAAGAGGAAAGAAAAGAAAAGAATTCCACTTGTTAAACAAGGTACCACTGTATTATGACATTATCTACAGTTTTCTTCTTAAAATGATGAATGGTCCTTTTTTTAATTATCTATATAAATGGACAAGAAATCTGGTTTCATGCTCTGGAGTTTTACTGAAGAAAAGGTAAGGTAGTTAAAATAATGCACATTCTATGAGAATCAAATTATTTAAAGAACCTATAAAAATTATTTCTGGGCAAGAATTTATTATTACCACTGATAATTAAAAAATAAATTTAAAAAGTGTAAATAAATACAAAGCAGTTATTATATGGACTTAAAAAATCTACTTTAAATGATGAGGTAGATATTTCAGGGGAGAAAAATGTATTAATTCAAGTTGGTAAAGAGCCACTCCAGAAAGTTGTGTTGACAAGAATTAACATACTCACAATTTGCTGTCCTCCCTTAGAAAGACCCAGACCAGCTATTTTAACAAGTATCTTTTCTCCCAAGCAAGATAAAAAACAAATTCCCTTGAAAAGAAACCTGAATCACTCAAAGCTCACCCCTGTGTTAATCTTCAAAGTAATTACTTGTGTGAGAAAAAGTTTTCATTTTTTAGCATTCACTGTAACATAATCTTGAGCACAATTCAAACCTTTTAATCATTAGCAAGAAGTTGGAAAAGGCTGACTTTTAAGACGCTGGTCCTTCTTTTACGCATGCAGAATTTCAAGGAGGTCTCAAGAAAGAACACGGCCTATGCCATTCACTCAGGCACAGCACGCCTTCGGGCAGCACGCAAGCTTCTCAGGATGGACGCTCAAGATTGCTTGTGGCCCATTCTCTGCTGCTAACTCTTATTTTGCTGAAGTATTCCTCAAGAACGCTGAAAAAGCTACTATGCTTAGCGTTTGGGGGTTTGGCAAAAGTGTCCTTTTGTGTAACCCAATCTCTGTGATGACTGCTGTTACCAACACTAACTTGGTAACGCAGTTAAGAATTGTGTGCTCTTACCAACAAATTTTTAACAATTACGTATCAGGTACTGTACCAGGCATTTCATAGGCATTATCTCATTTTATTCACAGAACCACCTTTCTATAAAGCAGAAATTACTCCCATTTTGCAAATGAAGAAAGTGAGACTTTGGTTAAATAATTTGTCCAAGATAATACAGCAACTATGATGCAGAATTAGAATTCGAAACCCACTCCAGAATGTGTACCTAACCATTACACTTTAAAATCTAGGGGACACCAGATCTATCTTACTCTTGTTGATGGTTTCCAATGGCTTTTAATAAAATTTGTTATTCAGATTTAAATTATGTCCTCTAGTAAATACAAATGATAAAAACAAAATATCACAGGGAAAACAGACAAAACTGAAAACTGAGTTACCTTGGTTTCTGGTGTAATAGCTGCTTCTAGCAATTTGATTTTGGAACAATCAACAAAAGAAATCTTTAATCCAAATTCAGATGCCACCTCCATGAAGTACCTGTTTGTACCTGCAGTGGAAGAGAATCAGATAAAATGAAAAGAATATTGTATCAAGAAATGTTCATTCCTTATAGGTATAAACACTTTAAAAATATAAGCAAGTGTCAATCACCAATAATAACACAACTTAAAGCAATTCTACTTTGGGTAAATAATTTAGCTATCTTGTATAGTAAAGAATATAAGGCTTGGATTTTAAACTAAAAGTTAAAGAGTCAAATAAAACACATTTGATATCCACACTAAGTGGCACGAAGCAGAAGATGTTTCTCAGAACATACAATCTCTACTCTTCAAACATTAAGTGGCATGTTTTCGGAAACATCAATATCTTTTTAAACAATTTCTTCCTAGTACTCAGATCTAAAATAAATGAACCAAGGTTAATGAAATGTTCAAAATAAATTTTTCAATCTGATTATACTTTGGTAATAGAAAAGAATAGGTTATTATTCTTTGTACTTTCTCAATCTTTTTGTTACGTGGTTCTGAAAGTTTTAATACTAAGTGAGACAATGTAAATTAAACTACTAGAGTTTTATAGTGAAAGAAGATAAATCATTTGACTTAGAATAATTTGTTTTATAAACACTGCTCTGGATTTGATTTTTACCTATGCAAATTTAAAGGGAAAATTGCTGTTATTGAGAGTCAATCAAAAACAAAAGGAAAAACACTCTATGATCAAAAATATACTAAATTTTCGATGTTATGTAGACTGACCCTAGGTAATATAAGATTGAAAAATAATGTAAAGAATTGTTAAAAATCAACAGCAATTTTCAAGATTTTATACTCTATTTGCTACAAGGTCTTTATAAGCATTCTAGAAGTAACTAAAGGTTTGAGATGTTGTCATTTAGATTCAACAAACTATCACAGGGACCTAAGATAAAATACACAGCACTTTGCAAATTTCTGAGGGATAAAATGATTACTAAAGGTGAGTCCCTTCCTTCAAAGAACTTACAGATTTAACTTCCTGTTCAGATAGGAGAGAGAAAAACTGTTAACAATATACTAGAAGTCACATTTTAATTATTTGGAAGCATTTGGAATATATATGTATATTTACAAAATTTTTTGCTATTGTTTTGAACACAAAAATCAGTCTTGCTTAAAGGTAAGGGCAACAACCTGCCTGCTTTACCTTCCACTCGCCACTTTACATAACAAGCATTTTAAACTCTCTAGAATGGAAGTTCTTAAATTTGGATCCATAAATAGGCTTCAAGGGAACCTATGGATGAGCTGCAATGGGTGAGACCCCAACTTGACCCTAAAATTAAAACGATAAATGTTGGGTGTCATCTTAAGTACATTTTTCATGGAAAGGGGTCCATAGCCTTCAACAGATTTTCTAAAGGTCCCCTAAAACCAAAAGGGGTGGGTAGAATTAAGCTCTTTGAGAGTGATCTGGGTTACAGTCCCTCTTTATTGCAGGTAAAATTATAAATTACACTAGAACTCTCTCCCTTTGAACACTGCCTTCTCTAGAGCAAAATATATTTGAAAGTTGATCAAGTCCTACATCCTCATTCTGCAGCTTAAGTAAAATTCTTATTAGACAGTCTCTCTTATAAGCAGTTCCAGAGCAGGGACCCAAAGTGTTTATGCCCCTCCTTTACCAAGTCTGAGCCAGCATGGAGGGTCTACCACACCACTAAAATACAGTAAATAATCAATAATCCTGGTAACATTGCTAACATAATTCAGGACACACTTTATTATCTTTAAAATATCAGCTGATACAACATGAATGAGAGTGGTCACTTACCTCCATACCCATCATCCATACAAATAATGTGGTCTCCTGCTTTTAAGAGATGCGTGATAGTCACAGTGGCTGCTAAACCTGAAGCAAAGGCCAAACCTAAAATAAAAACCAAGTTAGAGTAAGCCAAAAAGTCAGACCTACAGGTTAAAAACACCTACAGTATTTACTTGCATTACTTTATAGCCCTCTCTCTGCTGACAGAAGGACAGTCACCGCTGCTGAGTTACCAGACATCCCCTGATTAATACCATTACAAAATCTCCCTTTCTACTTCAGAGATAAAATATCTTCAAAACAAAAAATATATAATTCTGCTCTGGTTATAACATTTCTCTGAAACACTTCAGGGAAAGAATTCTTTACAAAATTCTGAGATAAAGGGCCAACGGCCAATTAAATTACAGTTTAAAAACACCAAACTCTAAAGAAACTTCAAACTTGGGGGACAGAGATAAGATATATTCATTCATTAACTATATGGATATGCAATTGAGCAAATAAATATTTTAACGAAATATCAAAATCAGACCTGAGATGTGTCTGATAAATTTAATACATTTTTTAAAATTTTTTATTTGGAATCTCTTTTTAATAAAAGTGATCCTGAATCGTATATTGAACAAAAATAATGAAAATGAATGATTAAAAAATAACAGGCATTGTGCACATTAAACTGTAAAAGAAAGTACCCTGACAAAATATCAATATTCCACCTTGATGCTAAAAATTACCTGTGACTGGTAGAAGGAATAATCCAATTAACTTGAAAAGTATAATTATTGTAAAATCTTCTCAGAAAAGTCTAGGTTGGAATTACAGTTGTTTACTAAGCAGATCTGAGATCCAACAGTGAATTCATATAGAAAGCTACACTTAAACCCAGTGGAAAACAACCACGTTTACTGGAGCCCACTTAAAAAAGTGTCTGACATGTGAACACTCAGCCTTTATGCTTCTTGCAGGAAATAATGTTCCCCAGACAGCACTAAATTCCAGAGATTTAGTGTTAATCTCATCCAAGACAAAACAATCCCCCCTCCCAAATCCCAAACAAACCCAACAATTCACGTTAACATTTCTAATTCCTACACACTTGTGGTGAGAAGCCTCATAAGACTCATCTTCCAGTCACGATTCTGCTCTCATTTAGTGTCATTTATAAAAATACACAGCAAGGACTTAAATCTACTCCTTTCATGAAAAAGCAACACAAGATTCAAGGAATCAATCCCCAGTCTCTGAGAACACATTATCAAGGGCACCTGACTATTGCAAATGTACCTCAGTACTATTCTCACGCACAAATTACCCGGTGAATGAACCAGAGTGTAAGAAAGCTTATATTCTCATAGGTAGTGTTACAAAACTTAGTTGATTTTTATCTATTTATACTGACAGGTTCAGATGAAGAGCGCATTTATATGAATACCAAGTGGCAAGTTTTGCCATTTTGCCTCTATTCGTATTTATTTTTACCTAATAATGACACAGATGCATATTCTACCAGCTGGGGGACCTTGGGCAAATAATTCAATGTCTCAGTAAAATCAGAGTTTTGAACCAGCTAATCCTTATTCTTTCTAATTCTGTACTCTGTGCCTCTATGATTTTCTCTATATATGAAAGAATGCATTCTGGACTTCACAAACTTTGAAATGGAAATCACTTACTGTACTTAGCCCCATCCAGTGTCGCCACTGCTTTTTCCAAGCAATTCCTGGTTGGGTTCCCAGAGCGGCTGTAGTCAAAACCCTGAAGAGAAGGTAGAGTGCATTTTAAGAGATTTAAGTGGATTATCAGAGTCCCAAAAGAGATCTCCACAACTATGGGTTCATCCTACCATCATGATTTTCTATTGTTTATATATGATGCATCTTGCCGTTAGACAGAAGCATAGCAGTGTTGTGGCTATAGCAGTGTGGGGAGGCTCTGAAGTCAGCCAAAGTGGATTAGAATTCTGCACCTACCACTTATGTGCTACATGCCAATAGGCAAGTCACTTAACACTTCCCAGAGTCAATCTCAGTATCTGTTAAGCGAGAACAAAACACAAATATCTAGTTCATAAAGTTGGTGTGAGGATAAAACGAAATAATGTACCATAAGTTCTCTCCATGGCGCCTGGCACATGCTAACCACTAAATAAATGGTTGCTTATATTATTAGCATTATTATTATATTAGACTCACCTTTACCCATTAATCTGGGGACATTAGGAAAAGGGAATCACCTGAGCGAACAGAGTCACCCCAGTTCTAACCTATATTTTACCTCCTCAGAAATAAGTGATGCAAGGTCTATTTAGCATCCAACAGGAAGCTATGAACAGACCCTACAAATGCTCAAAGTTCAGATGCCGGCTCTACAAAAGCAACTCAAAAAATAGAGAGGGGGGCCGGCCCCGTGGCTGAGTGGTTAAGTTCGCGCTCTCCGCTTCGGCGGCCCAGGGTTTCACTGGTTCAGATCCTGGGCGCGGACACAGGACTGCTCATCAGGCCACGTTGAGGTGGCGTCCTACAAGCCACAACTAGGACACCAAAATATACAACTATGTACTGGGGGGATTTGGGGAGAAAAAGCAGGAAAAAAAAGATTGGCAACAGTTGTTAGCTCAGGTGCCAATCTTTAAAAGAAAAATAATAGAGGAATTCTTGGCAAAGTCGCTCCACGCAATACTTTTTTAAAATTTGCATTATGTTCCTTTTACATGTATGGCACCATACTAGCTGTATCCATCCAGTCATTTTATTTAATCCTCAAGATCTGCTTTGGGGAAAGTGAAGCCAAATGTTACAGGGAGCATCGGAGCGAGAATTCAAACCCAGTATTTAAGCACTGAATAAAATCCTATCATTTCCTCCCCTGCCTCATACAGCACATAACAAACACAACCACTCTTTACATCTTTGTTTCTGATTCAAGAGCTCCTAGTATTAGTAATAATTTTTTTTAAGTTTTGTTGCTTTGTTTCCTTGTTTCTGACAAACTGAGCAGACATATTTCATATTCTCACCCCTCCTCACCATCAGCTCCTTGACGTGAGCTGCCACTGGACCCACCAGACACAAAAAAACTGTTTGGATTCATGCGGCTATTGCCACAGAAAGGTATGCCATGTTTCCATAAACATTCACTGCAGAGATCTAACGTTGTGGGGAGAAAAGAAGCCTATTTCAGCAGCAAATTACCACCCTCTTGCCCATTCAATGGCTTTCCAAATGGACGCGGAAAATTAGGTTGTTTCTCATCTAGCTCCTCAAATTCTCTTTAGTGCTGTTAACTGATGTTTTCAAGGTATTAAGAGGAGTTTGTGGATTTTTCCATCCCTTCTGGCTCTCCGAAAACATTTAATTATTAATATCATAGCTAACTAGTTAACTTTTGTACTAAGTGCTAAAGCTTGGGCAGCTACACATTCATGAAACCCTATACTGGGAACAAACCATGTGCTTGGAAGATAGGCTGTGTACACATTCTGATTCCAAAACACAGTAGCTAAAAGTATCCTACACCAGCTGTAGAATTCTACCTCACAAAGCAAAGGGCTAAGTCTAAAAGATTTTTCCTGAACTTACATAACACACTAAAGAGATTTTTGAAGTATAATCAAGGTTTTGGATTTACAAAGTTTAACTAATTTCTTCTAAACTCAGCAACTTTTAAATACTCCAAAATCCATCAAGTATGCTACCAAAAGGGAAAAAGCTATGTGATTAACAAAAAGGACTCTCTCATAAGCCTTAAAAGTCACTTATCTATGACTCTGGGTCAATATTTTTTTTTTTCTATAAAAAGCATATAATACATATCCTGCCATCTGACCTGGTTGTTGTGAGGATCAAATGGAAAAAGTGTAAATATGAACACTGTGAAATACTGAACTACTGAGCACATGTAATGTACCATACAGCTTAACACAGAGACCAATAATTTATTAACCCCATTTACACAAGATCAACCTGAGGCTTGGACAGAGTAAGTAACTTGCTCAAGGTCACCCAGCTCAGAAGAAGTGGTGTCAGAATCCAAACCCAAGTCCTCTGACTACATGATTTTTGCTCTTAATCACTAAGCCACACTGCTTACATGATGCAGTGGGGTAGATTATTGCTTGCATTGTTGGACTATAGCACAGTGTGGCCTAATGCCTAAGAGTGGGGTTTTGGAACAGGGTTGCAATCCTAGCTCCACCACCTGTTAGCCATGTGGCCTTAGCCTAGTTATTTAATATCCTCACATCTCAATTTTTCATGAGAAAAATGAGAATCTAGTTCAGTCTATGGTTGTTGTCAGGATTAGCCAAAACAGTACATGTAATACACACGATATAATACATGTAAATATATCTTTAGCACATAGCAAGTACTCAGTAACTATTAACGACGGAATACAGCTATCAGGAATGATCTTGATTCTAGGTGAATTATCAGATCCTTAAATTTTTTTTTAGCTGACTCCTTACCATATCTTTATAACTGCTGCTGCTACAGGTAATTCAAGGAAGTTATGATCCTCAGTTTTGAACTGCAAATTTGCTAAAATCACATGAATTTCAGTCCAAAACCATACAGCAAGTTGGACAAATTGTTCCTTCCTGTCCTGCTTATCAAAAGAAATATGCTCACTATGCCATCCAATACAAAGCTTAACGGCAGGGATTATATCCTTGCAATCCTTTTGGGGTGCCATCCTGATGTATAAGCCATCTCACAAATATCTTGAGTGCCTTTTTAATTTATAAGCCATCTTTCTTTTCTCGCCCAACCCTGGACCACCCCAGACAGACCCAGCTCACCAAGTGCTGGCCAGGAGCCTCTTGCTTGAACGTGGTGGCCAATGAGATGGGGGGCACTAGAGCCCGGGAGGTCCATTGCTCTGGTTCCTGGCCCGAATGGATGGCCTGCGTGGCGAAATGTTGGAACCTAGGCAGGAAACCTTGCGGGGAGGCGTCTTTTCCCTGCATGCTGAGCTGCGAAGAACGGAGAGAGGAAAAGAGCGAGTAAGATAAGACTAGGGAACTGGTGCGTCAGGGTTTGGAAGACACACAGAAGAATCAGGAGAAAGCGAGCTAAGGGTAGTGAGCACGACCGGTGGCCAGCGCACAAAAGCCAGACCCCGGGCTCAGAGGCTGAGACTTTATTAGCTGGCAGGAGGGTTGCATTCGCCGCGGTGCGGAGCCAGCGCGACCCAATGAGCGAAGGCCCCGACGCAGCCCCCGCTCCTCATTGGCCGGCACGGGAGGCGTTGCCTGGAACGTCCCCGGGACCGCCCTTCCCGGCGCCGAAGATGGAGTGAAGGCGGAGTCCGGGTGTCCACGTGGTGTTGGCCCCTGCGGGCGAAATTCCTGAGTCTCGGCCATGGGGTAGCTGCCCTGCTCGCTCCTGTGAGCCACTCGGGCGTGTGTGTGACCCTCGGGCCGGAGGTCCGCCGGGGACATGGAGAACGGCTGGCTTGGTGTTGAAAAGGAGCAACCTGTAAACAGGCCACACAAACAGCCTCCTCTTACGGCAGTCCGTGCCCCTGACCCCCGCCCGTCCCCACCACCCTTTGTCCTGAGGGCGGTGCTGACTGACGCAAGCGACAAAGTGGAGATTCGTTATGAAAACCGTGGCCCAAGCTGCCCGATTTGTAGCTTGGATTCTCCTTAACCGCAGGTAGCCTCCTTTTTAAGATACACTGAACTCTGTCATGACCCAGTACTTCGGATGATTGAAACGGGAGTGAGGGTCATGTTTTTAAGTACGGTAATAGGAAGCTACTGCAGTGAGGATCTCTAAACAGAACTCTGGCAGCTTCCTAAGAGTATTCAAAGTTAGGCTTTTTTCAAGCCATCCTTATCTTCTTTTGAAGTACCGGGAAAAACTCTTCCTGGTGAAAAAGATAGTGTGGCTTTGAAAAACTTATTGGAGCCTCATATCCTTACACAAAATGCCTTCACTGTTACACAATTGACAGCAACATCCTTGTAGGAAAAAGGAAGCAGTCCCCTGTCACAATTTACCCTTCACCTGCATCCAGAGCCCTACTCTCACAAGGATCCCTCCTTTAAGACAAGCAACGAAAATCTCCTTGTTCCCTAAACAGTACAGACTTGACCTATTTACTATGGTGACTGTTTTCTAGGACTAGGGAATTTAGGAATATTTCTATTCCTGCAAAGTATTAGCTAAAGATCTGAAACTTCATTAAACCAATTAAGAAAAAGGAGAGTGCAGAATAAACAGCTCTGAAAATTTTACTAGAAAGATGGAGGCAATTTGCTTTTCCAGTTAGCCTTGTGGACTGTCGCCCGCAGTTGCAAAGGGCAAGGAATGACAGGTACCGCCGAGGCTGCTCGGTTGTTTAAGCAATCCAAGTTTATTGATAGAGAGAAACAGAACAAGGAACAGGGATGAAGGGGAGCAACAAATGGGTACTTACAACATCCACGCCACAATCAGCCAGGGAAGTCACAATATGTACGGCGGGCAGGAGCGCCGATTCTCCGGGTCTGAGGCAAAGCGTCCTTTCCTCAGTGAGACTCCCAGTTGTTCTATGCCTGTGACTCCCTTTTATCCTAAGGTTTCTCTGGGTTCTGACTCAGGGTTTCAGACATTTGGATACTTTGAGTTATTTCTTCTTGTTCCCACGGATGTGATGTTTCTATCTTTTTTGTTCCCATGGATGAGATGTTTCTAAAGTTTAGTCAGGTGCCTGTTGGGGTGGCCAGCCCAGACAAGGAACATGACGCAGGTCATATTCTTTGTAACTTGGGCTTTAGAGTTAGGGCCAAAGTGGCCATCTTTGGCCCCGAGTGCAGACACATTCCTTCGTGTAGGGCCCAGGCCCGGTGTCCTTGGAAGGCGGGGAGGTCAATGAACTCTGTAGAGGGACACTTAGGCATTAAGCACTAGAGAGAGGCGCAGTGCCTAAGGGCCTGCAGGCTTTTAGAGGCCTAGCAAAATGTTTATGCGTGGGGGAAAAATGGATGAACTCCAAAACGCTAACAGATATTAATATATATTTAATTAATATTTTTCTGTTAAAAATATAACATGGTGTCAACTGTAACTCATGTCCAGAGTTATATTTAACTGTAATACATGGGTACTTTTTTTGTTTAAAGATTTTATTTTTCCTTTTTCTCTCCAAAGCCCCCTGGTACATAGTTATGTATTTTCAGCTGTGGATCCTTGTAGTGGTGGCATGTGGGACGCCTCCTCAGCATGGCCTGATGAGTGGTGTCCTGTCCGCGCCCAGGATTCAAACTGGTGAAACCCTGGGCCACCGAAACAAAGCTCGAGAATTTAACCACTCGGCAGTGGGCCCGGCCCCCACATGGGTACATTTTTAAGTGATGTGATCCTTAGGGACCAGGAGAGTCTAAAACAGCCCTAATTAGTCTACTCCTAATATTTGTGGACAAACCCTGAGTTGCATAAATACGGATATTTTATTTAGTGTTACTGTAATAAAGGATTCTTTAAAAGATGGTGCCAATATAAATGCTCTAAATTAAGCCCTTTTTACTCTCATAAATTGAGGAAACTTTATGAGACGGCAGCTTAGTATTATATATCAAGTTTTCCTATGGCTCGAAATTTTACTTGTAAGAATTTACCCTTCAAATGTATTCCTACATGTGTGCGAAGATGAGTAAGGATGTTCTTTATGACTATTTTTAATAAGAAAAGAATGGAAAACAGCTTAGTTATCCATCCATGGGAGACTGGTTAGTCACTTCTGTGATGGCTACAGTCAGGCTGAAAAGCAGGAAGAGATTGATATGAGCTGTTATGTCATGATCTCTAATTTCTGAGACAGCAAAGCAAGGTGCAAAGCAATGTACATGTTATGCTTACACTTCTTCAAAAGAATTTATACCATCTTGCATTATTTTCGTTTTTTCTTCTTTATCTCCCCAAACCTCCCCTGTACACAGTTGTATATCTTAGTTGCACTCCCTTCTAGTTGTGGGATGTGGGACGCCGCCTCAACGTGGCCTGATGAGGGGTGCCATGTCCGCACCCAGGATCCGAACCCTGAGCCACCGCAGCGAAGCGCACCAACTTAACCACTCGGCCACGGAGCCAGCCTCCATCTTGCATTATTTTTAGATAGATGTATATGGTTTAATGTATATAAAAATCATTCTGTTACTAGAGACCGTGGATCTGCAGTAGAAAGATAGCTTCTTTCCATTCTATTTGCTTTTGTGTTCAAGTTTTATACCGTGGGCATATATTACCTTTTCAACAATAATAATTCCAAAAATCCTAATTTAAGCAAGTTATTTAGAAAAACTTTTTAAATGAATAAAAGATAGCTATCTTAAATATAGTATATGTCATAGAATCTGAGTTATGGGCTAGTTTTTCATGTACATTAGCTTATAAACAAAACAATTATCATAACCCTTTGTGAAAAACTATTAATTCCTCTTGGAATGGGATTCAGCATTAGCATATATTTTAGAAGAAATGAGAGACTTCTTATGTTCTACATTTCTCTACTGTGTAATTCTTTTATACCACACAGAGTCCATCATTACTTTTATACTAAGCGGTTTTTTACACACTCTGAGAACAGCGCTGTGCTACCACGTATATGCACGAAGACCTCCACTTCTCTAAAGCCAGACTGTGGATAAATATATTTGATGAATAGCAAAAACAGCACAGTAAGGGCCTGGGAGGGATGTTCGTATAATATGTTATTATTGTCAAGCATAGATATAGACAATGATTAGATCTGTTTTGTTTTACCTCAAAGGAAAAAACTTTTGCTCTTCCTTAGGCCTTTGCCCATGGAATTATGAGAAGGGAATTCTGGGCTCAGGGAGACTTAACAACACAAGTCCTTAATTTGTGGGTTTTGTAGATCACTACGGTAGGGCCAAAGCCCTCCAGATACCATTTAAGACACTTATTTTCACTCGCCAGTGAAAACAATGTTTTAAAAGAAAGTGAAACTGAATCTGGTCTTGCTATAACATAATTGAAAGTGTTATAAAAGTCTAAACGCTGTCGATGGAATTGTTAAATTTAGTATCAAGAGAGACGCTGGAGAGCGAGTTTTTAGCACAACTGCTCTGTTTTAGAAATGAGTTGCAAAAGGATAAATGACCTGCTCATGCTGACATATACAGTGAGTATCTACTCTGATAATAGAACAGCGTTTCAGAAACCTTGGACAAGAAAGTAACCAGAAATCATTAGGATGCACTCCACAATGATATAAAAGGAGCCAAATATAACTGAAAAACAGCATAATGAAGTACTGACTTGAGCATTTTTGAGTAACAGTTAAGCAGCTGAGTTTTGGAGTCAGAATGCTTGGGTCTGAAGCTCACCTCCAGCACCTGTTGTCCCTGCGATATGGGGAGTCAATTTACCGAGCCTCTATAGGTCTCAGTTTCCTCTTCTGTAAAATAAGGAAAATAGTAACACTGTACAGTTCTCAAAAATAGGTCCTTAGGAGCTCATCACAAGTCAGGGATGGGCTTTGGGACAAGTCAACTAAGTAGGTAGCACTTAGTCAGAAAGGAAAGCTCCTTTTTGATATTTTTGATCTTTCAGTATCTTTGCAGAGATAGCCTTTCCATAGGCCATGCGATCTAATGGAGAAAGTGGGCGATGTCTTTTTGCACAGCTCATAAACCCCCACAGGGATAAGATGCAAGAGTGATAGGTGACTTGAACTATCCAGACGTGCAGAAGTCTTGTTCAACTGGTAATACAGCAGTTGAAAAGCTTCTGACTTACAGCTGACAATTTTATATCATAGGGAAAACATTTTAGGGTGGGAGGGGGGTAATTCTCCACGTTTCAGGACTGTCTTGCTCACTGCAGAGCAATTAACCTCCCTGGTGACCAGTGGCACACCCTCACATATTTCCAAATGTAGAAAGACCAACCCCAATGAGAACCATGATGAGAGGAACTAAGGGACTGCTCTGAGTTTAATCTTACCAACCAGAAGAATAGATTGGTAACGGAGACATATGGAGAACTTTGAGAGAAAATAACCTTATTATCTTGAAGATGTGGTATCTAGGAAAAGGAAAGCCAGACATACAAGACATATTTATTAGGCCAAATCTCCTCAAACTGTGTCCCTAGGAATGTCTGTACAAAACAAATGGTTCTGTGGCCAGAAATTTTTGGGAAACACTACATACTTAATCAGCCATCTTTAGGTTCATAATGCCTACCATTAACATGGTGAAGGGTCAGAGAAGTCTTAGAATAAGAAACTAAGTATGAAATATTTTGAAAGGGAAAACTCTTTTCTCCACGCACCTATTAATACGCTCTCTTCCTGTGCCATTTTCAATTTCTACTGTAATAGTTTTCTCTTAACAGCAGTTTAAAAAGAGCTTCTCCAGACAAGTTTTAAAATTTTTAAGAAAAAATGTAAAATAATTCTAGTGTAGGAGAAGATAGGTCAAGAAAATGGTCCCGAGTAATTCCAACTCTTCCACTATTTTTTCCTCTTGTGAAAGAAATGGGCCATACTTTAAGATTCTCGCCTCTGATCCCTCAAACCAATCAGAAATTCCTTTGGATGTCCCCAGCTGGTCAGTTTCTTTGCATGGCCACTATGGCTGTTGTAAACTTTCACCACTCATTTTCAAACCCCTATCCCAGAACTCTCTTTCTCCTTCTCTTCTTGGCATCTTCACAGAAAAACAGGTGTGAACTCACTTAATTTTCCCTTCTGCCTCCCAACTTTTCTGTGCCTCATTATTGTCTTTTCTCTTATCTTAAAGTCACACACTTACAATGACAAGGATAATAATAGCAACTATAACAACAACCTTTTGTCAAGTCCTTATTCTAAGGACTCTACATAATTACTTTCTAATCCTTAGAACAATTCCAGAGGATAGAAATCATCTCAATTTTATAAGTGAGTAAACTGAAATTCAAAGAGTTTACATAACTTGCTCCAGTCACAGAGCCCGTGAATGGTGACTCTAAACTCCAGACCCCATCCTCCACCTTCTCCTTCTTCATTTTTATTTTTATTATGTCCTCCCATCCAGCTCCTTCCCCTCAGGACACAACCGTGCTCAAGCCCTCTCTTGTAAAAAAAATAAAAAAGAAAAAACAATAATGCACTCAACACTTCATCCTTCTTTAGCAACAACCCTAATTCTTTGAATCTTTTCATAATCAAAGTATCTTTTAAATATATTCTGTCTTCCTCTTGCCTATTGCAGTATCCTTGCTCAGGGGCTACCGTGTGCTCCAGTCTGATCCTTTTTCAGTTCACCTTGCATGTTACAGGCAGAATAATTTTTCTGAAGTGCAGTTTTGATCATGTTAGAACTCTCAAGTTCCTCCTCTCAAGAAAGCACTTCTATTTGTACTTTGTCCGTAGAGCCATATATACGTGTGTGGCAAGTGCCAACATTGAACTATATTCATTCTTCATTAATTTGTTCATTCAACAAACAACTATTCAGTGCCAATTATGTGCAAGCATAATGCCCTGTCTTGGCTCAAGTCCTTTATTTTATGTCACCTGGGCTGTCCACATTGCCTCCATTCTACCAGAAAGAACTTCGAAAATGAAAGTGCAAAACTGATCATGGTGTGCCCTGCCTAGGAAGAGTTTAAATTCCATCACTTGGCATCCAAAACCCTTGGTTATCTTGCCCATCCCTACCCCTCTCCAGCCATACCAAGCTGCATCCAGTTCCTTGAATATGCCAGTATCATTTCATGATGTTGGGTCTTTATACATATTGTTATCCTGGAAGTCCCTTCCCCCTTCTTCACCAGATGTGCTAACTCTTACTGGTTCTCCACATTTCAGCTCAAGCCCTTTCTCTTCTGGTAAGATTTATCCGAAGCTACTATCCCCAGAGTTAGTTTCTCTCCCACAGAGGCAGATTCTATAACAATTCTTATTGTTTTTAATTGAAATTGCTTGTTAAATGTCTTTTGCTAAGTTATACGTTCCTGGAAGGAAGGGAGCAGTATCTTATCTTCGTGTCACCATCATCTAGCTCTGTATCTGGCACACAGAAAGTGCTCAATAAATATTTGTTAAATGACTGAATAAATGCTAGACAATCAAGAGAATATCAAGACTTATTCTTTGTTCTCAAGAAGTCTAAAAGATAAATAGTGGAAGCACACCAGTATTGCTACACTATTTACTGTGGGTTTTTTTTGTTTTAAATGAAACTAATGGGGGCTAGCCCCTTGGCCTAGTGGTTAAGTTCGCGCTCTCCGCTGCAGGCGGCCCAGTGTTTCTTTGGTTCGAATCCTGGGCGCAGACATGGCACTGCTCATCGGGCCACACTGAGGTGGCGTCCCACATGCCACAACTAGAAAGACCCACAGCGAAGATATACAACTATGTATGGGGGGGCTTTGGGGAGAAAAAGGAAAAAAATAAAATCTTTAAATGAAACTAATGGTGATTGACTATAATTAGTTTTTGGGTGGGGAACATGATGTAATCTACACAGAATTCAAAATATGTTACGATGTACATCTGAAAGCTATATAATGTTATAATCCAATGTTACTGCAATTAAAAAAAATGAAACTAACTTCTAAGGGAACTTTGTTCCCAAATGAATAATAAACCAGTGCATTATAACAAATCTGTACCTATATCCATAGACTTCTTGATGTCTTTTGGAGAACAAATCTGGCCACAGAAGTAAATGAATATGAAAATGTAGAGATAGTTGGTAAGAAGCGAGGGAAAATGGGAGAATAAGAAAAGTAAGGGAGCAGATTAAACTGTTCTTCCTATGGTTGCAGTTCAAGGAAAAGAAGAGAAAACATAAACATAATATCTTCTGCGGCTCCTGAGTCTTCTCTCTTCAGATTATCACTCATAAACAAGTCTTCTACATGACTACTTTATCTAATCATCAACAAAACAAGTTATTCAACCTTCAAGATCATCGAGTAATTTTATCCAGTTTTACTTGAGCACTACTGAGTTCCTGGTACTGTAGTCTTTATAATAAATAGGCCTGAAGAGCATGTTCCCCTCTTTGTAACTCCATGGTTATGTATTAAAAATTCTTTTAATCTTTACAGAAAAATTTGCATGACTAGCTACATCCCCTGAGACATTTCTTCCATAAGAAGAAATTTTTAAGTCCCTGTCTTTGTCTCTTGCTGAATATTCACTTATTAACAGAATCTTAAGCAAAACTTTTGAGCCACATCCATTAGGGTCGATACTATCGCCAATGAATGACTATTCATTCAACATTATTATTTAATGCCAACTATGTGCCAGGTACTGTGCTAGATGCTGGGTACCTTGATAGATACAGTAATAAACAAAACACACCTAGACTCCAGCGTCAAGGAGCTTATAGAAGTATGGTAGAGTTAGGGCAAAAAAATGGCCTTGACACATAGGGAGTACTTTTAAAAAGAATTCTTCTTTGTTATCTCATTACTCAACCAATATTGAGCATGATCCCTCCATTTAAACCATCAAAGACACAAACACTTCCACTGCCTTCTGCCGCTGTCTTTCTCCTGGATTACTGCTCTGGCCTCCCCCTTTCCCCTTACGGTTCACACAGCACAGCAGCCTGTGTGATCATTTTGATATGTAAGTCAAAGCATGTCACTCCTCTTTAATTCTCTTTTACTCTTAACACTCAGAGGAAAAGCCCGGACCTTAAATTGCTCTCATCCCCTCCTCTTCTGCCCTCCATTCGTAGCAGTCTCCTCGCTGTTTCTCGGACACACTAGGCACGCTCTTGCCCTAAGGCCTTTGCACCCCCTCTTTCCTCATTCCTTCTACCAAGAGCAGCCTTCCCTCAAATAGTGCACAGCTAATTCCCTCATCACCTTCAGGTCTTTGCTCAAAGGCAACCTCCTCTTCAATGAGACTACCCTGATCACACAACTTAAAATCTCAACCGTTTCCTCCCCAAACCCTGGTCTCCCTTATTTTGCCCTAATTTCGCCATAACACTTGTCACCTTCTAGCAGAATATATAAACTACTCATTTATTATATGTATTAGATATTATCTGTCTCCCCACTAGAATTAAAGTCTTTGGGACAATGTTTTTGTTTATTTTGTTTACTCATATGTATTTGCACCTAGAACAGTGTCTGGTACATAATAGGTGTGCAATAAATATTTGTTCAATAAATAAATACAGAAAAACCTCTACCTCTCAGTTGGACAAAAGGCAGGTTCGTGTTTATCCGTATATTGATTCAGCGAAATGTATTGAACATAAGTTGTAATTTAGACACTCTAAGTAGTAGATGAATAGAACCAGGTTCTCACGTTGGAAGTATTCACAGACCAGTGGGAGAGACGCATAAACACATAATTTCATTTTGTTAAGTATCATAATAGAGGAACGTACAAGATACCGTAGGAGCACAGAATTCAGAGTAGCTAAGATTGGCAGCTGCTCATAGGATGCAGAGAGTTTTCTAGTTCATAATAATTGCACTCATTGTGCGGCTGTTTGTGGAGAGTGGTGGGAGTCTTGCTCTAAGGAGGCTGGATAGAATAGTGATTGAGCTACTGAGGTCTGGAATTTACATACCTGGATTCAAATTCTAGTTCTACTCCTTGCCAGTCTGTGATGTTGGGGATGTTACTGAACGTCTCCAATTATAGAACACAGGCGTTATTATTACCTATCTTGACTCCATAGGTGCTACACCAAAGATGCTTACACATCAATTTAAAATACGGAATCTATCAAAGCCATACATTTGCTTTACCATTACGCACAAAAGGGAAAGGATAAATTCCAAGGCTCTTCTCTCTAAAACACCGAGGTGACTAGTGTTTTTTCCTTTAGAAATCAGAGGTGTTCACTTGAACACTACTACCGGAGATAACCAATTAACAAGTGAAACAGCCAATTCAAAACGAGCAAAACTCTTTAGAGAATAAAGGATACACTTTACATGATAAAGCAATAATCTTTGAAGCTCAAGGTGTCTTAAAAAACTTATTTTCCTGTTAATACCAAAAAGATATTTTAAAAGTAACAGAAAGGTGAACAGGATGTGTCTCTATATTAGACAGGCAAAGATGGTCTTTGAGAGCATTTTCAACTTAATGTCTTATTAGAACAGGCAGCTTAAACTAGCTTCACTGATCCAAATTCTGTCTGCCCTCTGCAGCCGCAAAAAGAACAACTCTCTCTTCTTTATCTCTGTAAATTCCTTGCTCTTATGGTTGTTCACTAGGATGTCTAGCAATCTTAAAAGGTCAAGTATAGGGATTACTTTTGTTAGCATTGAGCAGAAAGCATAGAGAAAACTAAAATCTCCTTAAAAATGCAAAGTGTATCCATTTTTAACAATTGGAATATGTGGCATGTAATACTCTGCTTCTACATCTTTTTGTTGTGATATTAAATAAATTAATACAAGTTGTTAGAACAGAACTTGGCACACAGTAAATTCTCAATAAATGTTATCTCTTACAATCATGTATGATTTGGTTGCCCAAAAATGCACTCCCAAAGAGCTAGAATAATGCTGACAAGCCCATTCAAGGTGCTGCCAAGAAAGCTTACGTGTTGATTCACTCTGACTTTAAAAATCAAATCATAACAAAAATATTTATTAAGTACCTAGTATGTACAGGGCACTATGTTTGGACCTGTGTTTGCAAGTTGTTATTATTAGTTTTATATTCAATTCCTAATTTCCCCACAGCTCCTTGGGAAGATGTCCTAGAAATCTGTGTCAAGGTGTGGTGTGAATCAACCTGCTGGAAAAGCCCTGTAACAATGACAAAACAAAAACTAGAATAATATGTATATGCATGTTTTTAAGAAATCAACTCCTAAAATGTTCATCTCTTCTTCCCCTCTTCTCATGCTTCTTTTCCCCTTCTCTTCTGAATTTCAGTGAACTTCTATATGAAAACATGATAATAAAAATTAAATGACATAATTTAATTAAAATATCTGACATCTAAAAAGCTTTGATTACTTGTGTTGAAAGGATTTTGAAAAATTAAAACAGAGTAGGATCCTAGAAATCTGGTGACCAGAATGAGATTTCTTGACTTTCACTCCTAATTCCCATCTATGTACTTCTTCTGAGCCCAATTGTGACTTGGGGACTACAGGAAGCTAGAAGCAAGACAGGAGTGAACATCAGCCCCAGTGGGAGTGTCTGGTCCTTCTGACCTCCCTGTCCTGTGGTTGGGAGAGTATGGGGAGATCAGGAATCATAGAGGCAGCAAGGCCTCACGAGGGACTGGCAGATTATACCAGTCCACGCAAGGAAAAATAGAATTGCTTTCCTCCATCTGGGGCACTGCCATATCTCAGGCTGCCATTACAACCAGACTTAAGACTCAAAGCTGATGAAGAAAAATACAGTTCATTCAAGGGACCATGGCATATCAGGTTCCCCTGAAAACAGTCTCTGCAACTCGAAGATTTGTGTGCAGGGAGTTTATTAGGGAGCGTTCCTGGGAACAAGAGTCGTGATGGGTGAAGTAAAGAGACTTGGGAAGAAGGAAAAGTTGAACTGCTGTGCAGTTGCAACAGAAGCTTTAGCAGCAACTATGGGGCACTCAAGTCCTGGAATGGCTGTTCAGCATTGTCGTGCCTTGAGGCAAGGTGGATGGGCTTGTCCCTCACGCATCAGTCACTGGATGTGGGCTATCCCAAGAGAGGGGGTACATCCTTTGGTGAGGTGGCTCTCTTCAACTAAGTGTACTTCCCAGAGAGAGATTCAGTTGCGAGTCATCAGCCACCAGCATTCAAAGCAGCTGAGAGAATAAGTGCCTGAATCCTATAGGGAGATCTGCATGCATACTACAGCATCCACCCAGGCTCTGGGAGCTAAAGAGAACGAGATCAGTCTGGCCAAATAGAACAAACACTCAGCAAAAGAGAACTGCTAGAGAAGCTAGAATCACCTTAAATGAGAGAGATGTAACCATAAGTGTAAGAGAGGTTAAAATAATTATTTAAAAAAATAGTAGCAGTAACTACGGCAACAGATTTCACAAGACAGAAGAAGTGGATAATATCCTAGCGAAATAAGCATTACTAAAATGGACTTAAGAAAGAGGGAAAACTTGAATAGACCAAAGAACAGAAATTAGAAAAGTGACAAAAGTTCTACCATTGAAAAATGATCACATACCTAACGGCTCAGATAATTTCAATGTTGTTTTAAACAGTGCTTCCAAAATATTAATGTTCCTGGGAAACTCCTTGTTAAATGCAGTTACTAATTTAGTAGATGTAATGTTATGCATAAGATTACAAGTTTCTAACAAGTTTCTTATGATGCTAATACTGCTGATTCACAACCCACACTTTGAGGAGCAAGGATTCAAACTACTGCAGTCATAACAAAAGATGGAAATTTTTACTGTTTATCTTATAGTGCTAACATATTTTTAATATAACAGTATGACAATGATAATATAAAAAGAAGGAAGAAGGAAGAAAGGGAAAAATAAAGGGAAAGAGGGACAGATAAAGCTATAGAATAATATCACTTAATTGAAAGTAGGCTCCTGCAATATATGAAAAGAAAGATACAGTATCTTTCCGTATCTGAAAGAAAGTAAGAGACGAGCGTGGTTTAAGATTGGAAAATCTATCAAACTAATCTATTAAGACAGTAAATTAGAGGAGAAAAATGTTTATATGACTACAACAACACGTGGTAAAGACATGTGATAAAATATAGCTGTTATTTCTAATAAAGCCACTAAGTAAAATAGTAATGTAAAGAAACTATTTAAATGTAGTAAAGAGTATATCCAAAACTGTACTCAATTATTAACTTAAATGATTAAACCTTAAAACCATTATATTAAGATTTATCTTATTATCCTAAATGGTTAAGCCTTCAAATCATTTCATTAAAATTTTTTGGGCATTTTTAGTGAAATCAAGATAAGGAAACAAAAAAGAAAATTAAATAATTGGTATAAACATGAGAAGAGAAAAGAAAAACATCTCTTTGCTGATGGTCTGATAGTATTCCTAAAACCACATAAGACTAGTTAAAAATACCTGAGACTCATTAGAAACAAAAACAATCTTCTAGAATTAATAAAGAATTTGGCAAGGTGGAAAATAGAAGAAAATACACAAAAATCAATACCTTATCACCTAAAAAAGAAATGGAAAAAGATATTCTATTCACAATATGAGCAATAACTATAAAATATAAAATGTATTGGAGTAGACGTAACAAGGAAAGTACAGGAAGAAAACAAATAAATATGATTTTAAAATACCATATTCTTTTTTCTCTTCAATTTTTTTTTTTAAAGATTTTATTTTTTCCTTTTCTCCCCAAAGCCCCCTGGAACATAGTTGTATATTCTTCGTCGTGGGTCCTTCTAGTTGGGGCATGTGGGACGCTGCCTCAGCGTGGTTTGATGAGCAGTGCCATGTCCGCGCCCAGGATTCGAACCAACGAAACACTGGGCCGCCTGCAGCGGAGTGCATGAACTTAACCACTCGGCCACGGGGCCAGCCCCTAAAATACTGTATTCTTTGATGGGATTTGAAAACATAAACATGTTGTCACAAAATTAATATTATATTTTAGTACAATTCCCATCAGAATCCCAATGGTGGATTAGTTGGGGGAGGGAAGGTGAATGAAATAAGTTTAAGAGAATGAATGCCTGAAAAGAGCCAAGAAAATTATGAAAAAGAACAATAAGAGGACACTTGTTTTATTAGATATCAGAACATACCATAAAGTACTGTAAGAGGAACTCAGGGCTAAATTTGACTACTTCTGTGCCTGAAAGGTTTAAGTGGTATGTTCTGAACCTATTTATGTAAGAGAGCATTAAGAGATTGTAAGATGAGTCCTGTAACCCATAGTCCATCTCTTTTCTTTAAGAGGATGTGAAGAGATGGATCAAGAGGAAGGTAGTAAGGATTTTTTTTAAACAAATTTCAGTGTGGTGTGTCTTTATCACTCATCTTCTCCCTAAGGGAAGAGGAGACAGGTATTTTAGCCATCTCCCATACCTAAGCCAAAATGTTGGGATTTCAGAGTGCTGCTGATTTAACATGGACTCCCTGGAGTTCAAGGTATTAAGGATTACCTTTTGATACCTGAAAAAATTTAAAAGAGAATGGATAGTTGATACTCAGCCTGATGACAGAGCAAAGAAAGGGGGCGACAGTCAAAGCAAACTGCAATCCTACAATAGCTGGCAAAGGTAAGTATTTCTCAGAGCCTGATGCAGCCTTCACAGCAAGGAGCTATAATAATAAATCTTGAAAAGGATCCCACACAAGAAGCCTATCTGGAGGGATGAGAAAGAGTCTATGTGTAGGGTGTACCCCCAGAATCCACTAGCTGAGAAGTCACATGTGGCCAGTCAGAGGAGTGTCTACATCAGGGAACTGTAAGGGGGCAGTCCTTAGTCATATGTGTATCAGGAGTGGTCATAGATCCCCACAAGAGAGTTACCATTTGAACAACTACCAAGGCTGAGTACATTTGACAGCCAGGAGAGAACCAAAGATGGTGCCAGTTACACAAGTCCTTCTACAGCCTTGAAAACCCTGTCGCTTATACCCTGCCACCCAAGAGGAACTGGAAGAGACAAGTGAATGGGAAATAAGTGCAGGACCCAGAGGAACAATGACAAAGACCAACCATTCTACCTTCCTACCTTCTCAGTGCCAAGCCTGAGTCAGGCATGAGCTTGGAGAAGCAGGAGCTTTTACATTAGATGAATGATTGAAGCTTTAATATTTATTAATATTTGAATGAAAATGGAAAAATAGTCTGATCTTATTGTATCTCACTGAGATTTCATGGAGGTGGAGATGATTCTACAAAAATAAAAGAATTTGTTATGACAAAAGAAACCCCAATAGACAAACAAAGAGTCCGGAAATAGTGCTAACAAAGACTTAATTATCTATAATCTACAAAGAGGTCTTACAAATTTATCAGAAAAAAAGGCAAAAAACATCTCCCCCCTTAAAGAAAATTGGAAAAAAATAGTGAACATACAATTCATAGAGGAGAGACTTCAAATTAGTGATTCAAATTCACTAGTGATCAAGGAGTTTAGAGTTGCAGTGACAGCAAATATCATTTTACACTCATCAAGCTCTCAAAAGCTAAGAAGAGATAACTGACGAGGATATTCACTACTCATTTTACAGCAGGCACTATTCTAGGTGATTTGTGTGAAGTGGCTCATTTAATCTTCAGTGCAACCCTATGAGGAAGGTACTGGTATTGTCCTTATCTTTTGAATAAGATAACCTATGCACAGAGAGTTGGAAGAAATTGGCATTGCTTGCGAAGGTAGTAAATAGTAGAGCAAAGATTCACACTGCAGTGGCTAACTCCAGTATGAACATTGCTTGCTGCAGCACTATTCTCTCTTTGGAGTATGGGAAAGGGCACCCTACATATTGCTGATAAAGACGTGATGGGAGCCATTTTGGAAAACCACCTGATGACATCCATTAAAAGTAAAAATATATACAGCCTTTGAAACTACAATCCCACACCTGGGACACTAGCTTATATAAATAAAACAACTAGCCATAAAAATAAATGTAGAAGGAGAAATGTACAAGGTGAATGGTGAATTAGATGATGATTTTTTTTTCTTTTTTCTCCCAAAGCCCCCCAGTACATTGTTGTGTATTTTTAGTTGTGCGTCCTTCTAGTTGTGGCATGTGAGATGCTGCCTCACCATGGCTTGATGAGTGGTGCCATGTCTGTGCCCAGCATTTGAAGTGGCGAAACCCTTGGCCACTGAAGTAGAGCACATGAACTTAACCACTTGGCCATGGGGCTGGCCCCCTAGATGATGATATAAACAGAGAATGGAATGCTATGATCACAAGAAAAAAAGAATGAATTAGAACTATAACAGTTGACTTATAAAATTTGTTTAAGGTATTGTTGAATGAGAAAAGAAAGATAGAGATAATTGTATATATAACAGAATCACATACTTATAAAAATTAGCAAACAAAAAGCTTATACGGGATATGATGTCAGCATCATGGTGGAGTGAGCTCTCCCTTCAGTCTCTCCCGTCTAAGATAGAACAAAAAGGACATTCATATACCAGCAGAAGACACTCACACAACACAAAAGATGTCTGAGAGACCCACACAGCCATATGTCTGAAGGTGGAGGTACTAGACCACCCCAGAGGAAGTGGAAAGAGGTAAGGGGAATTGTCTCTCCTTCCCAAATGGCAGCAACACCGAGACTGCACATGGTTTGGAGAGGGAACAGGGAAGAAGTAACCCTCTGTAGGAACACCATTGCTCTCTGAGTTCCCACATAGCCTGTGGGAAAGCCCCACACAGAGGTGAATAAGCTATTGCAGGGGTGTCTTTCATCAAGCTAGCACCCCAGGCGAGCAGATAGCAAGGGCCCAGCAAGAATGCATCAAGTATTGCACAGGCAAAAGAAAGTGCCCCTGCCCCCACCCAGCACTCCAGTTCAGTTGGTCTGCCAGAGCACTGCACAGACAGAAATGCAGCCAGCAGCTGGAGCAAGTGAGCCACAGACTGTGGCAGGCTCAGAATACACAGCTCTTGACCCCCACCCAGTGGTGGCAGGAGGAAGATGTGACCGGATACTATCACTATGCAGAGGCACAAATCCATGCCATCAAGCAGTATGAAAATATATATTAATTCTTTAGACCAGAAGGAAAATGACAAGTACCCAGGGGTCAATCATGAAGGAACAGAAGTTTATAGTCTAAATGACAGAGAATTCAAAATAGCTATCATAAAAAAACTCAACAAGTTTACAGGAAAATACAGATAGACAGTTCAATGAAATCAGGAACTTCTTCAC
This sequence comes from Equus quagga, assembly GCF_021613505.1. Taxonomy (NCBI): domain Eukaryota; kingdom Metazoa; phylum Chordata; class Mammalia; order Perissodactyla; family Equidae; genus Equus; species Equus quagga. Next base: position 8,466,472 of record NC_060284.1, on the reverse strand, counting down.
AAAAAAGATTGGAACTATAAAGAAGAACCAATCAGAAATGTTGGAGATGAAAAACACAATGGATGAGATAAAGAAAAATCTGGGCTCCCTGAACGTTAAAGTGGATATTATGGAGGAATGAATCAGGCGTCTTGAGGACAGAAATATAGAAATGCTTCAGATGGAGGAGGAGAGAAAACTAAGATTAAAAAGAAATGAAGAAATTCTCCAAGAAATATCTGACTCAGTTAGGAAATGCAGTATAAGGATTATAGGTATTCAAGAGGGAGAAGAAGAATGGAGCAGAAAGCTTGTTCAAAGAAATAATAGCTGAGAATTTCCCGAACCTAGGGAAGGAGCTGGAAATACAAGTGAAAGGAGCCAATAGATCTCCTAACTATATCAATATAAAAAGACCTTCTCAAAGGCATGTAGGAAAAGGTCACAGAAGTCAATGACAAAGAAAACATAGTAAAGGCAACAAGGCAAAAGAAAATAACTTCTAAGGAACCAGTATCAGGCTTTCAGTGAATTTCTCAGCAGTAACTTTACAGGCTAGGAGATAATGGAATAATATATTCAAAATTCTGAAAGACAAAAACTTTCAGCCAAGAATACTCTATCCACTGAACATATCCTTCAGATATGATGGAGAAATAAAAACTTTCCCAGATAAACAAAAGCTAAGGGAGTTCATCAGCACAAGACAACCCCAGCTACAAGAAATCTTCAAGAAGACCCTCATATATGAAAAAAAAAAAGGATTACAAAGCCCCAGGAAAGCAGATAAACAGGCAGGCAAAATCAGAAAATTTCAGCTCTATATCAGAGCAGGTTAGTAAACACTTAATTATAACATTAAAGATAAAGGGAAAGAAAACACCAAAAATAAATATAACCTCATCATTTTAACCACAAACTCACAACACAAGGTGGAATATGATGTGACAATAATAACTTAGAAAGGGAAGAGGAAAGCAATAAAATCAGCTTAGTCTAAGGAAATAAGAGGGTATTAGAAAATGGACTATCTCATCTATGAGATTTTTAATACAAACCTAATGGTAATGACTGAACAAATAATTAGAACAGAGACACAAATGATAAAAAAGGAGAAAACTAAGAAAACCATCCAAAAAAACTACCTAACCAACTGAAGTCCGAAATACACAGGACAAGAAACAAAGGAAATGCAGAGGAAATGGAAAAGGAGCAATGAAATGGCAGCATTAAGCCCTCGTATATCAATAATCACTCTAAATGTAAATGGATTGAACTCTCCAATCCAAAGGCACAGAGTGGTGGAATGGATTAAAAAACATGACCAAACAATATGCTGCCTCCAGGAAACACATCTCAGCTCCAAAGACAAGCACAGGCTCAGAGTGAAGGGATGGAAGACAATACTCCAAGCTTATGGAAAAAAAGAGAAGGCAGCTGTTGCCATACTTATACCAGACAAAGCAGACTTCAAGATAAAACAGTTAAAGAGAGACAAAGAGGGGCAGCATATGATGATAAAGGGACACTCCACCAAAAAGATGTAACACTTATAAATATTTGTGCACCCAACGCAGGAGCACCAAAGTACATAAAAAACTATTAACAAACCTAAAAGGAGATATTAACAACAACAAAATAATAGTAGGAAACCTCAACATCCCACTTATATCAATGGATAGATCATCCAGAAAGAAAGCCAACAACGAAATAGTGGAACTAAATGAAAAACTAGACCAGATGGACTTTATGGATATATATAGAACACTCCATCCAAAAACAGCAGAGTACACATTCTTCTCAAGTGCACATGGAACAGTCTCAAGGGTAGACCATATGTTGGGAAACAAGGCAAGCCTCAACAAATTTAGGAAATTTGAAATCATATCAAACATCTTTTCTGACCATAATGTGCCGAAACAAGAAATCAACTGCAAGAAAAAATTGGGAAAGGGACAAATATGTGGAGACTAAACAACATGCTATTGAGCAACCAGTAGGTCATTGAAGAAATTAAAGGATAATTCAGAAAATATCTGGAGACAAATGAAAATTAAAACACACCATACCAACTCATGGGATGCAGCAACAACAGTTCTAAGAAGGAAATTCATAGCATTTCAGATCCACTTTAAAAAACAAGAAAAATCTCAAAAAGCAATCTTAAACTATACCAAACAAAATTATAAAAGGAACAACAAACAAAGCGCAAAGTCAACAGAAGGAGGGTATGACAAAAATTAGAACAGAAATAAATGAAATTGAAAGAAAAAAGACATTAGAAAGGATCGATGAAACAAACAGCTGGTTGTTTGAGAAGATAAACAAAATTGACAAACCCTTAGCCAAACCACAAGAAAAAAGAGAGAAGCCTCAAATAAATAAAATTAGAAATGAAAGAGGAGAAATTACAACAGAGACCTCAGAAATGCAAAAAGACCTCAAAAAGACCTCAGAAATACAAAAGATTATAAGAGAGTACTATGAAAAACTATACGCCAACAAGTTAGACAACCCAGAAGAAATGGATAAATTGTTAGAATCTTACGACCTCCCAAAACTGAATCAAGAAGAAATAGAGAATCTGTATAGATCAGTCACAAGTAAAGAGACTGAAATAGTTATCAAAAACTTCCAAAAAAATAAAAGTCCAGGACCAGATAGCTTCTCTGGAAAATTCTACCAAAAATTCAAAGAAGATTTATTACCTATCCTTCTCAAACTATTACAAAAATTTGAGGAATATGGAACACTCCCTAACACACTCTATGAGGCCAACATCACCTTGACCCCAAAGCCAGACAAGGAAAACACAAAGGAGGCAAATTACAGACCAATATCGCTGATGAACATAGATGCAAAAATACTTAAAATATTGGCAAACTGAAAACAGCAATATATTAAAAAGATCATATACTACGATCAAGTGGGATTTATACCAGAGATACAGCAATGGTTCAATATCTGCAAAATCAATTTGATACACCACATTAACAAAATGAGGAATAAAAATGACATGGTCATCTCAATAGACACGGAGAAAGCATTTGACAAGATCCAACATCCATTTATGATAAAAACTCTCCATAAGATGGGTATAGAAGGAGAGTACTTGAACATAAAAAAAGCTGAATATGACAAACTCACAGCCAACATTAAACTCAAGGGGGAAAACTGAAAGCCATCCCTCTGAGAACAGGAACAAGACAAGGGTGCCCACTCTCCTCACTCTTATTCAACATGGTATTGGAAATTTTGGCCAGAGCAATTAGGTCAGAAAAAGAAATGAAAGGTATCCAAATTTGCAAGGAAGAAGCGGAACTCTCTCTGTTTGCAGAGGACATGATTTTATATATAGAAAACCCTAAAGAATCCATCAGAAAACTGTGAGAAATAATCAACAACTACAGCAAAGTTGCAGGGTACAAAGACAACTTACAAAAATCAGTTGCATTTCTATCCTCTAATAACGAACTAACAGAAAGAGAACTAAGAATACAATCTTGTTTACAATCACAACAAAAAGAATAACATATCTAGGAATAAATTTAACCAAGGAGGTGAAAGACCTATACAATGAAAACTATAAGACATTACTGAAAGAAATCGAGGATGACATAAAGAGATTCCACGCACATGGATTGGAAGAATAAACAGCTAAAATGTCCATACTACCTAAAGCAATCTACAGATTCAGCACAATTCCAATGACATTCTTCACTGAAATAGAACAAAGAATCCTAAAATTCATATGGGGCAACAAAAGACCCTGAATAGCCAAAGCAATCCTGAGAAAAAAGAACAGAGCTGGAGGCATCACAATCCCTGACTTCAAAATAAACTACAAAGCTATAGTAATCAAAACAGCATGGTACTGGTACAAAAGACAGGTACACAGATCAACAGAACAGAATGGAAAGCCCATAAATAAAACCACATATCTGTGGACTGCTAATCTTCAACAAAGGAGCTGAGAACATACAATGCAGAAAGGAAAGTCTCTTCAATAAATGGTGTTGGGAAAAATGGACAGCTACATGCCAAAGAATGAAAGTGCACCATCATCTTTCTCCACTCACAAAAATAAAATCAAAGTGGATCAAAAACTTGAAGGTAAGACATAAAACCATAAAACTCCTAGAATAAAATGTAGGCAATACACTTTCTGACATCAGTCTTAAAAGGATCTTTTCGAATACCGTGTCTACTTGGACAAGGGAAACAAAAGAAAAAACAAACAAGTGAGACTTCGTCAGACTAAAGATCTTCTGCAAGGCCAAGGAAACCAGGATCAAAACAAAAAGACAACCCACCAACTGGGAGAAAATATTTGCAAATCATATATCAGAGAAGAGGTTAATCTCCATAATATATAAAGAACTCACACAACTGAATAACAAAAAACAGACAACCTGATCAAAAAATGGACAGAGGATCTGAGCAGACATCTTTCCAAAGAAGATACAGAGATGGCCAATAGGCACATGAAAAGATGTTCAACATCACTAGTGAAATGTAAATCAAAGCTTCACTTAGATATCACCTTACACCCATTAGAAAGGCTATAATCACCAAGACAAAAATTAACAAATGTTGGAGAGGTTGTGGGGAAAAGGGAACCCACATACACTACTGGTGGGAATCCAAACTGGTGCAGCCACTATGGAAAACAGTATGGAGATTTCTCAAAAAATTAAAAATAGAAATACCATATGACCCAGCTATCCCGCTACTGGGTATTTATCAAAAAACTTGAAATCAAGAATTCAAAGAAGCTTATGCACCCCTATTTTTCATTGCAGCATTAGTCACAATGACCAAGACGTGGAAGCAGCCCAAGTGCCCATTGACTGATGATTGGATAAAGAAGGTGTGGTATATATGTACGATGGAATACGACTCAGCTGTAAAAAAAGACAAAATAGCCCCATTTGCAACAACATAGGTGGACCTCGAGGGTATTATGTTGAGCGAAAAAACTCAGAGAAAGACAAAAACCATTTGATTTTACTCATATGTGGAAGATAAACACACGGACAAAGAGAACAGTTTAATGGTTACCCAAAGGGAAGGGGGTTTGTGGGTGGGCACAAGGGGTAAAGGAGCACATATATGGTGACTGAGAAATAATAATGTACAACTGAAATTTCACAATGTTATAAACTATTAGGAGCTCAATAAAAAAAGCTTTATGTGTCTGTATGTAGATTATAGAATTATAGAAGCTTTGAGAAAAATAAAGAACCAAAGAAAGCTTTGAACAGTCATTATAAATAATAGTTAGGACCTTCAGTTTAGAGTCAAATTTTGTAGGTTCAAACATGAGATGTACCATTTAATGACTATATTGCTTTAAACAAGTTACTTAACCTCTTTGTCCCTCAGTTTCTTTATCTGCAAAATGAAGATAATTCTAGCATAGACCTCAGAGAGTTTTTGAAAAGATTAAGTGAGTTAATACACATGAAGTGAATAGATAGTGCCCAGCACATAGTGAGCTCTTGATAAAGATTTTTTTTTTTTTTTGAGGAAGATTAGCCCTGAGCTAACTGCTGCCAATCCTCCTCTTTTTTCCAAGGAAGACTGGCCCTGAGCTAACATCCGTGCCCATCTTCCTCCACTTTATAAGTGGGATACCTACCACAACATGGCTTGCCAAGCGGCTCCATGTCCGCACCTGGGATCCGAATCGGCAAACTCCAGGCCGCCAAAGCGGAACGTGTGCACTTAACCGCTGCGCCACCGGGCCAGCCCTATTATTATTATTTTTATACTAGATTGTTAAAGTGGGCAGCAAGAGAAGCAACTGTCTATATATTAAGAGAAATGGGTGAAGTCAAGTCAAAACGAGACACCCAAGGTCATTTAGGTTTTCTCCTATGTTAACTTCTAGGAGTTTTATAGTTTTGTATTTTATATTTAGGTCTATGATCCATTTCTAGTTAATTTTTGTGAAGGGTGTAGGATCTGTGTGTAGACTCATCTTTTTACATTTGGACGCTCAGTTGTTCCAGTACTATTTGTTGAGAAGATTAGCTTTGCTCCACTGCATTGTCTTTGCCCCTTCTTCAAAGGATATCAGCTGATGATGTTGATGTGGGTCTATTTCTAGGTTCTCTTGTCTGTTTCATTGATCTATTTGTCTATTCTTTTGCCAATACCACACTATCTTGATTACTGTAAGTCCTCAAGTCACATAGCATCAGTCCTCTGACTTTGTTCCTCTCCTTCAACATTGTGTTGTATATTCTGGATCTTTCCTCTCCTCTCCTCTCCATGTGAATCTTAGAATAAATTTTTTGATATACACAAAATAATGCTGGGATTTTGATTGGGATTGCATTAAATCTATAAATCAAGTTGGGAAGAACGTATATCTTGACAATATTGAGACTTCCTACCCATTAACATGAAATATCTCTCCATTTATCTCATTCTTCTTTGACATCTTTTATCAGAATTTTACAGTTTTCCTCATATAGATCTTGTACATATTTTGTTACATTTATACCTAAGTATTTCATTTTAGGCGATGCTAATATAAATGATATTGTGTTTTTGATTTCAAATTCCACTTGTTCATTACTCATAAGAAAGAGATTAACTTTTGTACGTATACACATTTTTTAATATTTTGATGCATTACTTTTTCAAGTACTGTGTCATCTTCAAAGCGATTTCTTGAGAATTTTCTTTCTCAAATTAAAAAATTAAAGCATATTAAGCTTTGAGTTTCATTTAAATTCCAAATGTTCATCAATTTCTAGTCTAAAGAAAACTCACAGTAGAGATGAACCGCAGTTAGAGGGCAAGTTCATTTAAAATCATTCAACTATTTAACCTTGCTATCTCTGGCCCATGTACCTCAAAGGAACACTGGTGTGGGTCAATGACAAAAAAAAAATAAACTTTTCTTTTCTTGAAACTTACTAGTATGAAAATACAATGGTGCATTTCATGTTTGTCAATGGATAAGTAATTTGGTTCATTGCAGAACTTATTGCTCTTGCTAAATGAATCAGTAGAGATGAGCTGTTAATTTATTCCAAAAAAATGCTGTTGATGTTCTATACTGAAATATGCATAGTTTTTTTAAGTACTGATAACAGTAGCATTTTTTTAAAATGTAGCCATTTGTATAGTACTTTCAATTCCCAAAAAACTTCTCATACACATTATATTATATAATCCTTACATTAATCCTTTGAGGTTGGTATTATTATGATCCCATTACACAGATGGGAGAGCTGAGGTTCAGAGCAGTTAAAAGGCTTGTTTGAATTTATACAACTAGCAAGTAAATTAATATGCTCAGTCTCAAACTCAGGTCTTCTAATTCCAAATTCTAATGCCTACCCATACCTGATTATGTATTTACCTATAAGTACATCTGATTTACCTATAAAAAACTATAGAAAAACGAAAAGACTGAAGAAGAAAAGCATTGTAACCTGATATATAGGTGGAAAATAGACATTTCCATCTTCTTCCTACTTTAGATGAAGACATCAGAAGGGAATGGATGGGAGGAAGGAGCAAAAGAGTGATAGTTTAAATTATGTCTACAAATTATTTTTTACTCCCATTTTCAAGAGTTGGAGCCTAATCCCTTCCCCTTGATTGTGGCCTTGATTCAGTGCCTCCCTTTGAATGAATAGAATGATGGTATATGACTTTAGGAGACTAAGTCGTAAGAGATATTGAGGCTTCCTACTTGCTCTCCTTTTTGATCTGTCACTCTGGGAGAAACCAACCATCACATTATGAGAATACTTTGGAGACCTAGGTAGAAGTCCACATGGTAAGGAACTGAGGCCAACAGACAACAATTAACACTAATTTGCCACAGAAATGAGTGAGCCATCTTCGAAACAGATCCTCCAGCCCAGTCAAGCCTTCAGATGATCACAGCCCCAGCCGACATCTTGACTGCTATGACATGAAAGACCCTGACCCAGAATCACCCAACTGAACTGCTCTCCAATTCCTGACCCACAGAAACTGAGTGAGATAACACATGTTTACTGCTTAAACCACTAAGTTCTGGGACAATTTGTTGTACAGCAATAGATAATTAATACAAGGACTTTGGCATAAAAAATGAAATTATAAACGAGGTTGCCAAAGAGGGTCAAGGAAATCAGAGAGGCCAGGGGAGGGTCCAGAGGCTGTATGGTAAGAAACTGGTTTCTTAGTGTTTATTCCCTCGCTGTTTGGATTAGGAGACAATAGGGAATTATGGACGTTGAAAATCACATGTGAGTCAATTTCATTGGTCACTGGGATAGCTGTTCAGCATTCATTTCCAGCTACATGTTCAGTCATTGTCCAACAGGAGTTGACCTCTCTCCAGTCTGGAAACAGAGCGACAGGCCACGCTCCCTATTTACTCTTCTCCTCACCTCCAGCACTTTAGTCAGTAATCCGTGGCTGGCATAAGACTTTTAACCTGTTTCCATCCATTTTCTACATCTCTATACAAAGCATGCTAGAAATAAAGGGCCACACTTTCAAAAAAGTGGCAGGATTCCCTATATACCAATGTGTATTAGCTAATTGGCATTACATAAATACATGCTATAGGGGAACAGACGATATCGTGCTGATGTGGAGACAATGATGGGCACGTGTTCTGAACCCAGACTGAATGGTTCCAATGCTGACCACCATTTATACCTTTTTAACCTTGGAAAGGGTACTTAGTTCCGTCGAGCCCAATTTACCTCAAATAACTGACAAGACTAGTGAAAGATATATGAACTAGGGTAAAGCAGCCCTTAACTTCTAGGTCCTAGATGAAGGCAAGCCTAGAAATAAGGGGAGAGAGAGCAAGGACTTGATCTAGAGTGAAAGATTGACCACAAAGAACAAATAGATGGAGTATGATGGTTAATTTTAAGTGCCAACATGACCAGGCCATGGGATGGCCAGATATTTGGTTAAACCTTATTCTGAGTATCTTTGAGGGTGTTTCTGGATGAGATTAACATTTGACTTGATAGACCAAGTAAAGCAGATTTCCCTCCCCAATGCAGGTGGGCTTTATCTGATATGTTGAAGGCCCAAATGAAACAAAAAGACAGAGAATTCATACTCTCTCAGCCTGACTATCTTCAAGTTGGGATACTGTTCTTCTCCTGCCTTCAGACTTGGCCTCAGATTGGAATTTACACCATCAACTCTCCCGGTTTTCAGGCCTTCAGACTAGGACTGAAACTATACTTTCAGCCCTCCTTGTTCTCCAGGTTGCCAACAACAGAGCTTGGGACTTCTCAGGCTCCATAACTGTGCGAGCCAAATCCGTATAATTCAGTCTCTTTCTCTCTCTCTCTCTCTCTCTCTCTATATATATATATACAAAAGTAGATAGATAGATAGATCTCCCATACTTCTGTTTCTCTGGAGAACTCTGTAGCAAGTGTTTTAGGAGACAGATCCTGGAGATAGTCTCAAAGGCAACAGTAAGCTAGAATGTAGAGCTCGTTGACAGGCAATGAACATTAAAGGAGATTTTCTTAGTTGAAATTTATGTATTAATCAGGTTGAGCTGCCTAACCAAAATACACAGACTAAGAGGTTTAAACAACAAGAATTTATTTCTCACAGTTCTGGAGGCTGGGAAGTCCAAGATCAGGGAGCCAGCTTATTTGTTCCTCACTGAGCGCTCTCTTCTTGGCTTATAGATGGCCACCTCCGTCCTGTCTCCTCACATAGCAAAGAGAGAGAGAGGGAGCAAGCTCTCTGGTGTCTCTTCTTTTTTTTAAAATTAATTTATTTTTGTTTCATTTTTTCTTGAGGTAACATTGGTTTATAACAGTATATAAATTTCAGGTGTGTATCATACTTCAACTTTTCTGTAGACTACATTATGTTCTCCACCTGAAATCTCATTGCCATCCGCCACCATACAAGTCTACCCTTTTACCCCTTTTGCCCTTCCCCCCTCTGGTGATTGCCAATCTGTTCTCTGTGTCTGTGTGTTTGCTGTTGTTACTGTTGCTTTATCTTCCACAAGTGAAATCATACAGTATTTGGCCTTGTCCATGTGACTTATTTTGCTTAGCATAACACCCTCAAGGTCCATCCATGTTGTCGCAAATGGCAAGATTTCATCTTTTATTACGGCTGAGCAGTATTCCATTATATGTACACCACATCTTCTTTATCCATTTATCCATTGATGAGCACATAGGTTGTTTTCAAGTCTTGGCTATTGTGAATAATGCTGCAATGAACATAGGAGTGCATATATCTTTTTGACCTAGTATTTTCATGTTCTTTGAGTAAATACCCAGAAGTAGAGTAGCTGGATCATATGGTAGCTCTATTTTTAATTTTTTGAGGAATCTCCATACTGTTTTCCACAGTGGCTGTGCGAGTTTACATTCCCACCAGCAGTATATGAGTGTTCCCTTTTCTCCATATCCTCTCCAACACTTGTTCTTTCTTGTCTTTTTAATCATAGCCATTCTGATAGGTGTGAGGTGGTGTCATATTGTAGTTTTGATTTGCATTTCTTAGTAATTAGTGATGTTGAATATTTTTCCATGTGCCTGTAGGCCATCTGTATATCTTCTTTGGAAAAATGTCTGTTCCTATCCTCTGCCCATTTTTTGATCAGCTTGTTTGTTTTTTTTGTTGTTGAATTGCATGAGTTCTTTACATATTTTTGATGCTAATCCCCAACAGATATGTGATTTGCAAATATATTCGCCCAATTGTTAGGCTGTCTTTTCATTTTGTTGATAGTTTCCTTTTCTGTGGTCCCCCTTGTTTACTTTTTCTTTTGTTTCCCTTGCCTGAGAAGACATAATATTCTAAAAGATATGCTAAGATCCATGTCAAAGAGGATACTGCCTATGTTCTCTTCTAGGAATTTTATTGTTTCAGGTCTTACATTTAAATCTTTAATCTATTCTGAGTTAATTTTTGTATATGGTGTAAGATAAGGGTCTACTTTCATTTTTGCATGTGGCTGTTCAGTTTTCCCAACATTATTTATTAAAGAGACTTCCGTAGACCCACCAAGAAAGAAGTAGAGAAGGCTCAAATAAATAACTTCAGAAATGAAAGAGGAGGAATTACAAAGGACACCTCAGAAATACAAAAGGTGATAAGAGACTCCTACGAAAAGCTATATGCCAACAAATTGGATAACCTAGAAAAAATGCATAAATTCGTGGAATCACACAATCTTCCAAAACTGAACCAAGAAGAAATAGAGAATTTGAATAGACTAATCACCAGGAAGGAGTATTATGTTTGGGTTCCTTTCTCTGTATTTTGTATGTATTTATTATAGGTTTTGGGAGTTTATGGTTACTGTGAGGTTTACATATAATAACCTATGTAAATAGCAATCTATATTAAGTTGATGGTCTCAAGTTTGACCTCTTACTAAAAACCCTACATTTTTACTCTCTCCCCACCCCACAGGTCATGTTTTTGATATCATAGTTTACCTCTTTTATTTTTGTGTATCCCTTAACTTCTTATCATAGATATAGATAATTTTAGTACTTTTGTCTTCTGACCTTCATACTAGTTTTATAGGTGGTTGATCCACTATTTTTACTGTATATTTGAGTTTATCGGTGATATTTTTTCTTTGATAATTTTCTTATTCCTATTTGTGACCTTTTCTTTTCCACTTAAATAAACCCCTTTATCATTTCTTGTAAGGCTGCTTTAGTGATGATGAACTCCTTCAGTTTTTGCTTGTCTAGAAAACTCTTTAGCTCTCGTTCCAATCTGGATGATAACTTTGCCTCGTAGTGTATTCTTGGTTGTAGCTTTTTCCCTTTCAGCACTTTGAATATATTGTGCCACTCCCTTTTAGCCTGTAAGGTTTCTGCTAAAAAGTCAGCTGATAGCATTATGAGGTTTCCTTTGTAGTAACTTGTTGCTTATCTCTTGTGGCTGTTAGGATTTTCTCTTTCTCTTTAATTCTCTACGTTTTAATTATAAGATGTCTTGGTATGGGCCTCTTTGGGTTCATCTTCTTTGGTAATCTCTGTGCTTCCCATACATGGATGTGTGTTTCCTTCCAGGTTAGGGAAGTTTTCAGCTATTATTTCTTCAAATATGTGCTCTGCCCCTTTGTCTCTCTCTTCTACTTCTAAGCCACCTGTAATGTGAATGTTAGTATGCTTGATGTTGTCCCAGATGTCCCTTAGACTGTCCTCATTCTTTTTAATTCTATTTTTTTCTGTTCAGCTTAGGAGGTTTCCTCTACTCTTTCACTCAGATCACTGAACTGTTCTTCTGTGTCATCTACTCTGCTGTTGATTCCCTCTAGTAAACTTTTCAGTTCCATTATTATATTCTTCAGCTCTGGTTCTTTTTTATATTTTCTAATTCTTTGTTGAAGTTCTCACTGTGTTCGTCTATTCTTCTTCCCAGATCAGTGAGCATCCTTATGACTATTACTTTGTACTCTTTATCAGGTAGATTGTTTATCTCTGTTGCCTTTAGTTCTTTTTCTGAGAATTTTTCCTGTTCTTTTATTTGGAAGATATTCCTTTGTCTCTTCATTTTGCCTACCTCTCTGTACTTATGTCTATGTATTAGGTAGATCAGCTATGTCTTCCAATCTAGGAAATGTGGCCTATGTAGGAGATGTCTTATGGGGCCCAGCTGTATGCTCCCCTTTCATCACCCATGCCAAATGCCCTAGGGATGCCCCTGTGTGGGCTGCATCTGCCCTTCTGTTGTGGCAGGGCTGCTATTGCTTTGGGCACAGGGGCAGGCTGGACTGGCCCCTGGGCCATCTGACTGTGGAGGCCTGGCCACATGCAGTTGCTACAGGAACATTATTGAGAGGTACAGGCCTCTGGCATGGCTAGTTTTGTAGACAACTACTGTAGTTTTGCTGTTAAGCAAGTCAGGCCCCAGGTATGACTGGTTGCTAGGCCTGGGGGCACAGAACTGCTCAGGCCCCTGGTGAGGCTGGCTATATCACCCTGTGGTACTCAGGTGCCTCAGAAGCATTGGCGGGTGGGGCAGGCTTGAGCAGCTGTTGCCAGTTTGCTTTTGGGCTGAGCAGGCCTCTGGTAAGAACTGGGTACATGGCCCTGCAATGCAGAGCTACCTCAGGAGTTCTGATGAGCAGGAAAGGCCCCAGGTGTGGCAGCCCGCAACCATTTCAGGTATTGGGACATGGGGCAAATCCCTTGTGTAGCTGTTTTCGAAGCCCAGCAGCACAAGTCTGCTACAGGCTCTCTGGTAAGTAGGGCCGGTCCCTGGGGCAGGCTGCCTACTGCCTGGCTGGGCTCAATTGCCTTGGGTGCTCTAGTGGGCAGGGCAGACCCCTGTGCTATCAGGCTAGAGGAAGGTTTCCAGTGGCGCCTGCGAGCATCTGTGTCAGCATGACTGAACTAGGTCACAATAATGGCTACTACCAGTGTATCAGTCCCTGGAGAGTGGGCTCAGCAGCCTCCTGCCTCTCTGGTATGCACTCCAAGCTTGGCAAATAAGTCTCTTTTACCAATTGACTATGAACTTTTCTATCTGGTGTTTTTGTGCTAGTTTTGGGTCTAGCAAGTCTTGCATGGTCCCTTTAAGAGCAAGTTTTCCTTTCCCTGAAGTTCCATAGTTTTCATGGACATATTCCCCATTGGTTTTCAAAGCTGGGTATTATGGGATCTCATCTTTTTTGTGCTGGATCTAAGGGCTGGGGTGCCTAATGTCAAACTCGAATCCCCTGCTCCTCTGGGACCTTTGAGATTGCTCCCAACTGTGAAGAACTGTGGCTAGGGTGCAGTTTTTTCCACAGCAAGGCTATATCTCTGTGGCTTCCACAGCTCTCTGTGTTGTCCCTCGTTGTGGAGGTTCTTGTTATCTTGCTTCCAGATCTCTCTCAGAGGAAATTTTTTCACAAGTAGCTGAAGGTTTGTTGTGTCCATGGGAGGAGGTAAGTTCAGGATCCTTCGAGACCACCATCTTCCAAACTCTCCTTCTGATGTCTCTTCTTAAAGGCACTAATCCCATCATGAGGGCTCCACCCACATGTCCTCATCTAAACCTAATTACCTCCCAAAGGTCCCTTCTCTGAATACCATGACATTGAGGGTTAAGGCTTTAATATATGAGTCTTGGGGAGAACACAATTCAATCTATAGCAACTTGTATTTAGCACAGAATGCACAATCCAAATCTAATAAGCAAATATTGGTCAATAACTGAAAGAGAGTAATACTTTATTTCTACAAAGAAGAAAAAGATTTCCAAGTTGAGAAAGGGTTTCATTCCTATGTTTTAGCGTCCTTGTGATGTATGCTAAGGGTTATTACTATCCAATCTTTTTGTTTTGTTTCTTGGAGTGTCTACTATCATTTTGTTTTCTGCAATTATATGCTGCTGGATACTGTCAGACTAATTAAGAAGTTTTTGCCCAGAAAAAGAATTAATGTAACAGATCAGCTTGACCCACTATCAAGTACTCTGAAGTTCCTGAGTGTGCTCTCTTTTGAAGGCAGGGATGATGGAAGGTGGGATGGGGGTGAGGGAGCTGATTCTTGAGAAAGTTATTCAAGATGGAGAAAGATTCCCCTGAAGGGGAAAACTTTGAAGGGAATACCAATAGCTTTAAAACTTATGCTTGCTCTGAGTTCGCCACTACTTAGTTCCAATACTGAGTTTCTAGTATTGAACTTAGAGGTGGCAGTTTGCTATCCACTGAGTCAGAACTGACAGTTGTTCAATAAGGTGTTGCGTTTGTTTACCAAATACTATCTAGGGTTGCAATAACCTTACCTCATTCCTCAGTCAGTCCCTGCACTGCCAAATTCCCCATCCCTCAAAAACCTTATAGCAGTTGAAGTCACATGATTTGGGTTGTTGATAAATTGATTCTTAGTCAGAATATGGAATTTCATTGTGTGCAAGGTACTTTTCTAAGTGTTTCACGTGTATTCATTCTTTAATCATCATAATAACCATTGAGATGGAAACTATTATGTCTCATTTTATAGACAAGGAAAAAGATATACAAAAAAATCAAATAAGGAAAAAGATATACAAAAAAATCAAATAACTTGCCTACAGTAGGTTGTCTTGATCCCAAGCAGACTGACTCCAGTGCCCCTGTTCATAACAAATAAACCATCCTACTCTTTGGGATGATGCCATTGGGGTGTTACTGGCTCTGTCCTTTTACAAATATTGGAAACTTTTTAAGTCATATCAAAATCTTATAATTCATTGAGTAGCGTCCTCTAAAGGACTTCTAAAGGTTTTATTTATCAGAGGATGTGGGATCAACTTTTCAGTTAATTCTTATATTTGGGATAGTTGGTTATTATATTATTTTGGAACATATTGTTGAATCCTCTTTGAATTTATTATTGTAAATTCCACCTGTGCTGATCAATTGCTGGATCCACTTTCTGCTTGGTTATCATATACTATCAATGGGGTTGATTAGTCTGTTTGGTTCTGACACAAAACCTATTTTTTCTGGAAGCATTTGGCTCACTTAGAGTTCTCTATGTTCTATCTTGCTTATACAGATAGAAAAAAGTATATCTATATTTTACAGACAAATACTTAATGGAATAAACAAAAGGCACCTGTATATTAATGTCTTCTCTTTATGTTAAAATCAATAAAAATTGAAAGTCTATTATATTCACACTTTTATATTAAAAATACCTTTTTGCACATACTATATTAATCTTTCTTTTTTCAATATCATTACTGAATTTGTGAGCTTTATATGCTCAACTTGCTTCAATTAATAAAATCATAATAATAAAAATTCTGGTGCTCAAATTGTGACAACTTGGTTTGTGGGAGTCCCTTTGAGATGGCTCTTTTATCTTTAAACACTGTCCCTGACATTCTTGAAATTATCCTGGCTTTCTAACAATAATAATAGATAAATAAATAAATCGACTTAAACATTTTTTTCTCAGCCACCATCTAGGAATCTTATTTTTTTCCCCTAGAATAACATCAGGGGCAGACATCTGGGCTGCTAGGGTTGCAGGTGACTTTTGGTGGTGGGCAAAATGCTGCTCCTGCTGTCACTGCTGGATCACTTTTGATACAGAAATGGAAAACAATATTTCTTTGTAAGTTTACGAATTCCTTTTGATTTTTCCAACTCAAACTTTTATGGTTTTGTATGCTACTTTTCTTCTTGTATGGAAGTTTCAGCAAATTGTACGAGGGCTTTCAACTATGCCTTCACACTCCGTAAACCTCAGTTATCTCAATTCCTTTATTTGTAAAATTAGTGTATTCAAAGGATTGTTTGCACAACTGGGTGGAATAACACATGTCAAATGCCTCAAAAATGTTTGGTAGGCAGTAAACACACGTCCGTCATGGCTTTAGCTATAAATGCAAAACTCATGACTCTTTCTTCTTCCTTGGTGACACTCCCTTCCCTGATCCACAGGGTGTGTTGCAAACTGACATTTTGGTACAACTCAGCCTCTTCCCTTGTCTATTGTTGTTGTATCTGGGGCTGGTATTCTGAGGGACTCTAGGTCAAATTCTCCTTTACAGACATTAATTATTATTTTCTTTTCTCTTGAAAAATAATCGGAATTACTGGATTATGAATATTCTCTTTTCACCAGAGTAAATCACTTTAAGATCTGTGTTCACCTTCTCCTAAAGATAAAAGACATATTTATCTGGCTTGGCTTTAGTGAGGTGTCCATGGCACATTCCACCAGCCATGACTGGAGAGGTGGGGCAGAGTCATGGAGGATAAAAACTGCCTTGTTTTGTGGATTGGGGATGAGAGAGCAGTTTCTTGAAGAAGAAGCGTCATTGTGTGCCAAGCAGACAACCCGAAAGTGTTTAATACTAACTTGTAAATGAAATAAATGATCCCTAAGAGGAATTATTGATATTCTAGAGCAGCACAGTCCAATAGAACTTTCTGCGAGGACACAAAATCCCTCTGTGCTGTTCAATAGAGTAGCCACTAGACATACATGGTTTTTCAGTGCTTGAAATGTCGCATATAGTGCAACTGAAGAACTGAAGATATAAAATTAATTTTGTATAATTAACATTAATTTAAATTTAAGTAGCCACATGTGGCTAGCAGCTATGGTATTGGACAGCACAAATTTGGAATTGTCAGTGAAACTGTGCGTCATACTTACTTAAAACTTCAGAATTTGAAATCAATTCTGGGTACAAATTTGGTCTTTGCCATTGATTATCTGAATGAACTTGAGTAAGTTATTTTACTTATCCAAGCCTTAGTTTTGTTCAACAGAAAAATAGAAATAATAATCCCTGTTTTGTATAGAATAGTGCTACTCGAAGTGTGGTCTGCATATCAATGCCTGCCAGTGAACTATTTGTTACAGATCAAAAATTAAGAGTGAGCAATAGATACTTTTATAAAAATTTGATAGGGTAATTTTATGTCTTTTGACTCTAATAAAATTTTGTACGACATTGAAATTTTTCATTTTTCTAGATATTTGTTTTTGCTATATTTTATAAAAGTATCAGTCTGCAACAGATTGCAAATAAAAGAAGCTGATCCTTTATCACAGATGATTTGAGAAGGACTGTCAGAGATTCATTGTGAAGATGGAGGTAAAGAGTCTAGAATGATGTCTGTTATGTAGCAAGTTATTGATAAATGGCTATTATTATGAATGTCAATCTTGTAATTTCTCAGTCTCTAAAATAATAGAAACAATTCTTCCTTCAACTTGCTCAGAATATAATCCCACTTGTTTATTCTGTGACTGGCTAACCATGTCCACACCAGCAAGTCTCAGTTTCAAAAGGCAAAATAAATTAGAGTCACTATGAGATAATAGCAATATGTTTCACTCTAACGATTGTACTGTTGATCAAAGAATGCGTTGTTAATAACGTATGTAAGAAATAAAGTTTGTTACACCAAGCGGTTAATGAAAAATATGTATTTGAGTGAGTAAAAAGAGTATGATAATTGAAGTGGAGCATAGAGGATGTGTTTTTGTTAGTGCCCTCTAGTCCATTTTGACTCCTAGCGCCCTGTGTACTGCAGAGCAGAATCCTGCCCGGTCTTTTTGCACCATCCTCCACCTTCTGGTGCTGCACCAGCCAGTGCTCTGCTGCTCTTCGTAGGGTTTTCATGGCCAGTTTTTTGGAAGTGGATGCTCAAGTTCTTCTTCCTAGTCTGTCTTAGTCTGGAAGCTCCACTGAAACTTCTCCACTATGGGTGACCCTGCTGGTATTTGAAATCTCAGTGGCATAGCTTTCAGCATCATAGCAACAGGCAGCCACCACAGTGTGACAACCACAGATGGGTTGTGTGGTTCCCTGACCGGGAAACGAACCTGGACCACACTGGTGAGAGCACTGAATCTTACCCACTAGGCCACCAAGAGGATTTTTAGGGCAGTGAAAATAGTCTTCATGGTATTATAATAATGGACGTGTCATATATTTGTCCAAATTCATAAAATGTACAACAGCAAGAATAAACCCAAATGTAAACTATGGACTTTGGGTGAATATGATGTGTCAATGCAGGTTCAGCAATTGTAACAAACGTAATGGTGTAGTGGAGGCTGTCGAGAACTGGGGTCCACACGTGTGTGGGGCAGGAGGTATATGGGAAATCTCTGTATCTTCCTCTTAATTTGCTGTGAATCTAAAACTTATCTTAAAAAAATAGTCTTTAAAGAAAGAAAAAGAAATGTAAAATTTCTAATGATGAGAAAAAAAATTGTTGGCATTTGCTGCATTTGGGATTTATATGGTTATTTGGTAATACTGTTCAAAAACTGCTGAGTCTTAATGCAATGCTGCATATTACATGAGGATACAGTTTACACTGTGATAAAAAAATAAGACAGGATTTATTAATTGGAGCCACAAAAACCAATCAGCATTAATTTTTTTATTGTGTTTTATTAGCTAAATGTGTGCAGCTGTTTTTTATGTGGAGGAGCCTTTGAAACTTTAAAACATCATAACAAATAATCAATATTAAAAATTTTTTGTCTATACTGAGATATTGTGTATTCAAAATTCCTTAATTATTAACAAGCCAATGTGTTATGATACCAATAAAAAAGATTATTGTCATTGTATAAATGAAACATGCCCAATCAAAAGGTTTTAGTTATAAAACGATCACTCAGAGAGCATGTGTGCTTCATAAAATGCTTGAGTAAAGAATTTTGGAAAATAAGGAGATGCTGAAGTAACGTAACTTGGACATTAAAAAATATAGAAGTACAACAAAACAGCACAAATGATGAATAGCCACAGCATCAAACAAACTGAAATTACATACAAAATGAAATAATCTTTGTACAATGAACAGCAGAACATTGAAAGAAACAAAAGCACTTATCTGGGACTTATTGAAAATTCAGGAACACAGAATGATAGGAACTGCCTGCAGTATGAAAGGACACTTGGAAAAGATGGTGTTTTAAAAATTAGATGGTGTTTAAAAATTAGAGACTGATTCATCTAAATGAAGCTGTACATATGTCATAATATATTTTGTTTAAAATTAATCTGGATGTGTTTCTTCTCTTTCTCCTTCCACTTCCCCTCCTTCTCTTTCTATTCTTCCTCTTCCTCCTACTTTTTCAATTATATATGGTTGTTTAAGAACTAATTTAAAAAGCTTTAAGAATTAAAAATAATTGTCCTATATTGTGTGTGTGTGTGTGCACATTTGCCACATACAAAAGGGTAGTTTAAAAAGTCTAACAAATATTTCAGTAGGTATACCACATCTGTTAGTAATATTCTTAATTCCTACCTCCTGAGATGAAACATTAGAAATATTTTGCTTTTATTTTCTGTGTTATCAGCATATAGACACTGCAGTGAGAAGTCTCCCAGAAGATAAAAATCAGGAAAACAAGCAGAGTTATTTGAAAGCTAAATTTGAAATGATCATGTAGTAGAGTAGAGTAGAGACGGGCAAAGTCGTCTAAAGAAACATGGCTTCCTGGGTCAGACTTCACAGTAGCAACACAGAATGTTTCAAGCTATCTAAAGAACAAAGTGACAAGTCGATGCATATGACATTGGGGGATGGAGGTGTTAGTCATCCAGGAATGCAAAGAAAAAGGAGGCACAGAGGCACAAGTCGGCACTGGCCAGCTAAGCACGGTGTGCTGGTGAGGAGTGGGCCGGTCCGCTTCAGCTTTCGCGAGTCTCCATCTGCCTCACAGATAGAAATTTCACTCCTGTGGAACGGAGCACATCAGCCTCTTAAAACGCAATGCCGTTAAACGTTAGAATCAAATAACTTGACCCCTCTTATTCTTTTCCATGCTCACCAAGAAGCCTTCTGCTTATTTGGCTTTGTTATGCAGTTTGTTGACAGGGGAATATCCTGATGAATAATCTAGTCCACTTCATCATTAATTTTAGATCGCAATTCAGACAGGTTAGTCTTTTATCCTTGGTTATCTCAAGTTCATCCCTGGAAAATGGATTCATTCTCAGGGAGCTGACAAAATTAGATTTCTTTATTTGGCATGGACCAGCTCACCCACTATGGTGAATCCATCGTAGTAATTCCCACTACAGAAGGCACTTAACTGTCGCCAACATTCTCTCAACAATAAGTCTTTGCATTCCCTGGGCCAAATATTCATAAGAGTTAAGGAACCACAGTAGGTTTAGATTTTAGCAATAGGAGGTCCTCAATAATTATATGATTGTTTGACTTATTTTTCTCTTGATATTGCCTCAAAATGACACAGATGATACTATTTTGGAAGCTGCAAAAGTAGAATGCAAGGTTAAGAATTACCTGAGAACTGGAATTAGAAAGTTTGGGAAGTGGAAATAAATAAAGAGATGCAGTTGGAGTAAAGACGGCATGCTCATAATGCCTGTTTCACATACTGTTTGTCTCCATGCCAACTGCTCTAGCCCACACTTTTCCGCATTATCTGTGTTTTCTTCTGTTAATGAGAATGAGGAAACACTGCGGAGCAAAGAGTCTAAGAATCGTCTTAAAATCACATAGAGGGGCCAGCCCCGTAACCGAGTGATTAAGTTCGCCTGCTCTGCTTCAGTGGCCCAGGGTTTCGCCGGTTCGGATCCTGGGCACAGACATGGCACTGCTCATCAGGCCATGCTGAGGCAGCATCCCACGTGCCACAACTAGAAGGACCCACAACTAAAAATACACAACTATGTACCAGGGGGCTTTGGGGAGAAAAAGCAAAAATAAAATCTTTAAAATTAACAATGGTGTCTAGAAACGGATAAATAGGAGAGCGAAAACTCAAGGAGGCAAACTGGAGTAAAGGACAGTTGCATTCTTTTATGAAGGCAATAATGCATTGGTTTTTACATGTGAGATTAGGAGCTGTTTGTAAATCACAGTCTTTAGTTAGCAGTGCATGCACTTTAAGAGAAATGAAGGAAAAGGGCAGACTGAGAAGAAAATATAGGTAACAATGAAATTTTTATTAGATTCCATAAATGCAAGTGGTAAGTAACAATGCATAATACCTACCACATAATAGAATAATACTTATTATATTTATCAAGATTGAATTCATAGATATACAAAGCAGTTTTCAGAAACTTACTACATATGCCTAAATGTGGTTTGCACAAGCTGAGGAACACTTACGATGTTCTGATCCTAAACGACAAAAGCAAGACCTAGTTTGGATGATGGATGATATTGAAACCAAACTTTGCAATATGAATGACAGAAAACAACTGTATTTCAAGTAATGGATTCTAATCCACATACTATGAGATGGTAAGATTTGTGATTCTATCTAAACACTGATTATGAAAGAAGGTTCATATTAAAAATAAAATCATGTTAAAAGTAAATTCATAGTAAAATCAAAAAGATTAAATAAACCAGCCCATCATTAATTAACTAATTAATTCCTACAGCAAATATTTATTGAGGGTCCATTAGTGCCAAGCGCTGGGCAGGGAACATGGATGTTAGGGTGAATACAACACAGTCTCTATACTTTTAGAGTTTATATTGCAATGGGAGATACAGAAAAGTAAGTTCACAATTACATTATAGTGCGAATCATTGATAAGTGAGGGTGAAAGTGCTGAATGCTCTGGAAGTACACGGGAGATTACTTAACCCAGGCCTAGATAAAGCGCCAGAGAAGTTCTCCTGAAGATATTGATAACTGATTTGAGACTTAAGGACAAGAGGAAGGAGGGTGGGGGTAGGTTCTTGAGACAAGGAGTAGTATGGACAAAGGCTTGGAGATCTTTTGAGGACAATTGCTCAGCATGACCAGACTGTTGTATACAAACTGGAAATGTCAAGATTAGAGAGGTAGACAGGGTCACTGAAACCTTGAAGATGTTTGTAATCCATGTTTGGCTCTTTGGACTTTATCTAGAGGACTATCAAAGATTTTTAAATATTATAAATATTTGAGACACACAAAATACATAGTAACATAAAAAAATCTGTGTATACACCACTAAGTTTAAGAAAGGAAACATAAATACCCTTTAAAAAAGGGAAAAACCCAAAAAGCAAAAATTGAAAATATGTGCTTAATACAAGCACACATATGATGGAATTTCCTGATGTGTCCCTAACTGATGGCACTTTTCTCCATCATGCTCCATAGAAACCACTATCCTGAACTTGGTACTATTCCTATACGTTTAGCTTTGTACTTTAACTACACATGTAACTCTAAATAACACAAGCAAATGGTTGAGGAGTAAGATTGCCAGATAAAATACAAGATGACTAGTTAACTTTGAATTTCAGATTAAAAATAAGTAGTTTTTTGTGTGTAAGTATGTCTCAAATATTGAGTGGATATTTACAAATACTTGCAAAATTGTCCCATGCAATATTTGGGACGTACTTATATTCAAAAATTGCTTATTTGAAATTCAAATTTAACTGGATGTCCTGTAATTTCATTTGAAAAATATGGCAATTCAAGAGGTGAATGGATATGGAGTTCTGCGTATGCACGCACAAGTGGGAAATGGGAGCCAGAGACACAACAATTTGGAGGCGGTTTCAAGTGATAGTAGCCTGAATGTAAGTACAGTCAGTGTAAATGGCTCAATTTTAGACCTATTACGGGAGGTAGAAAGGTTAATATTTGGTGACTGGTTGAATGTTGGGCTAAGGGAGAAGAAGGAGATAAGGGTAATGAAAGTGATATACAGGTTTGGTCACTGGGATTGCTGATGGAGATAATTTCCATATTGGTCATGTTGAGTTGGATGTTTTCTTGAGGAATATTTAGGCTAATCAATACAGCAGATAGTTGGATGTATTCTGGGCAATAAAGTAGTTTAAAATAAAATAGAACCAGGAAGCTATGAACACAAGTACTGACCCTTATCCATCTATTCCATTTAATCTCTTACATATCTACCTATTGTGTCTTAACCTCTTCTGCTGCTGAAAAATCCATTCATATTCCTGTTCTACTTCTTGTTCTAAGCCTTTGTTGGTGATCTAAAAATAATTTCATTTATAAATGTTTCACTTGATCTTTTCCTTTTCATCTCACACTGCCTTGTCCTCTCATTATGCTCTTGGCATCTTTCTTCCCTCTCCCCCACATAAGTCTGTGTATTTTATGTGCCTCAGAGGAATTGCTTCCTTCTGGAACTTTCACAGCTATTGGCTCTGGTTTCCATGGCAACTCCTGCCACTCTGATTTTTTTTGATTACTGAAGAGAACTAAATCACTCATAATACTGATCAGAAATAGTAGAAGGGAAGGAAAGTGCCTAGCATTGCCTCTGGGAAAGGAAGTCATCAGATTTGGAGGAAACAGAAAACTACTGAGACCTAGAGAGATGCATGTAAAATGTGTAAAGAAGGAATTGATTTATATCATTTTTTATTCTCATTTGTCAGTCCACTGTTAGGAGTGTTGTCAGGGGATGTTCAAGACAGTATCCTCACTAGCCAGGCAGCTGTATAATCTATCCAAACAAAATTCTCTAGCCTATCTCAACCAATATGGAGTGTAGGAAATCATATTCTAGATTATTATGAGATATAAAATACAAACCTTCAGAGAAGGAGAAAAAAAGGTGTAGACTAAACTTGCTCTAATGTTTACATTAGAAATATATATAATGTAAGGAGTATTGAGTAAGATTACTAACTGCCAATCTTAATTGTAGGTCTGTTGATGCATTTATAAAATATAACCAGTGAGATTTTATTATTTTGTACAGTACAGTCTATATTTTATACTCTGTTACTATTGCTTTTATTAAACAAAGACACCAGGAGGGGGATTAGGTGCTTTGTCTAAAACTAATACAGGTACATACATTTCTGCTAAAATTCAGAAATATTCATTCTTAGAATGAGGCTTAATCCTCTAGTCATTGTTGGATATTAGTGAACAATAAGGCATTTAATAAATTCCTCATTAGAAAAAGTTGAAAGACACCCACTTATCAGAAGGTACTTCTTTCTGCTATTCAAGGCAAATCCACCATTATTTGGATTCCTAGCTATGCTAGGAGGAAATTAAGAAGTGCTAGTCTGTAGGACCAGAGTATTATCTAGTAAATTCAATAGTTGAGTTATATAGTTGAGCTGTCAGATTGAATTCTATCTCAGTAACATTTGAATAAAAAGTAAATACATCATTTGATGGTGAAGTTATTCACTCATTACATGTTGACACAACTGATAATCACAACATATTTCATCATATTTAGTCCAAGACACTGTGATAACAGGTGTTAAAATTAATAAAGGAAACCTCAACTAAAATTGGAGTCAGTAAGACCTATAGAGGGAGCTCTCACGCCCTGCCCCTTGTCAATTACCCCCAACAGGAAGTCCTCAATTACAGACCCCAACAGGAAAAAGTCAGTTGCTGACTCCAACAGGAAGAGACATACTTTGCACTCCCAGACAAGAAGTGCAACTACTTTACTACTCCAGTAAGAGAAAGGAAGATTTCCTTCTTGCCTAGCAAGAAGCCCAGTCAGAAAATGCTGCAGCTCAGCCAATGAGAAGCCACCCTGATCTGAACTTTTGCTTTCCTCCAATGAACTTTCATTTTTTTCCTTGCTATTGACTTCCTTTCCTTGTCTCACCCTCCTTAATTTAGAGGCTTCCATGTTGTGTAATACCTTGGAGTATCTCTCTGCTTACCAGAAGACGTGCTGCTTGATTCATGAATCAATTAATAAAAACAATTAGATCTTCAAATTTACTCTGTTGAATTTTGTTTTTTAAGAGATTGGTGGCAGTGGTGTGATCCAAAGCGAACTTCCGACGACATTCAGGGACAAGAAGAAACACAGATATAGTGCCCGCAAGCCCTTTTGAGTTCAGTGTCTTTTTCATTATTTCTGGATGCTGTTGATAAGTTCCTCTCTATTAGGGCTCTGCTCTCTCTTTGAGTTTGAACTCCAATCTAATTGGCTTTCCTTTATATGGCTTTCCCTTCAGATGGTACTTCCCAGTATGCAGTAAAATCTCCTGGTTACTTCTAACTTTTTTAGTAGAAAACCCTGCCCATAATTATTTCCTCAGATTCTGTTTGGAATCAGCCCCCAGATTCCACACCAGGAACTGTTGGTAGCAGCTACAGTTCTCCATTTTGTTTAGAATAAATCTGCAGTCCCCATTCCTTGGGGTTGCTGGTTTAATCCTTATCTCCAGCCCAGGGTTCCACAGGAATTGTTGGTGGTATGCATAGGGCCTTCTTTTGGCCAGGATAGAGTAACATCTCTTGGTTACTGTTGATATATTAAGGTGCCAGGACATGGTAACATCTCTTGGTTACTGTCGATTTGTTAAGGTACCAGGGCATAGTAACATCTCTTGGTTAATGCCTATATATTAAGAAGCACAAGTTTGTCTATTTTTGTGTGGATAAAGACTAGCTGAAGAAATGGGGTCCCTCATGTCCAAGGAATTGAACACACCATCTTCCTGCATACCTGCTTATTTTATGTTTCAGAACTGTAGTCCCAGAAGCTGTAGGTATCTAGAAAGCTGGTAAAATTTTACTCAAACTGACCTAGAATTACAATGGCCATTATGGGGAATGTTCCAATTAGATAAAATTGCTCATTTAAGAAATGCATTTGAGGGGCCTGCCCGGTGGCGCAGTGGTTAAGTTTGCACGTTTTGCTTCTTGGAGGCCCGGGGTTCACCGGTTTGGATCCCGGGTGTGGACATGGCACCGCTTGGCATGCCATGCTGTGGCAGGCGTCCCACATATAAAGTAGAGGAAGATGGGCATGGATGTTAGCTCAGGGCCAGCCTTCCTCAGCAAAAAGAGGAGGATTGGCAGAAAGCAGTTAGCTCAGAGCTAATCTTCCTCAAAAAAATAGAAAAGAAAAGAAAAGAAATGCACTTGACAGTAAGGGATCCCAAGTAGAACAGACATAATGGAATCTTTAATTGGTTGGCAGAAGCTTACAAAAGCCTTCAAGATTCCAAAATAACTTCATGAAAAGACCCTTTACAAAAGGCTAATGAAAAATTAAAGAGACAAAAGTTACCTAATGATGCAGGGTCGGTGAGCCGAGGAGTCGAAAGAAAGATTTCTTGGACTCTCAAGGTCCGGCAGTAGTGCTCTTTTATTTAGAGAATAGTATGGAATAGCATGGGGACAGGACCCATGGGCAGTAAAGAGCTACTGCTGCTGCATGGGGACAGGACCCATGGGTAGTCAGAGCTGCTGCGGGGGGACAGGGCCCACGGGCAGGAAGAGCCGCTGCTGCTGCCTCTGCCGCTGCTGCTGCCGCAGGCATGGGGACAGGACCCATGGGTAGACAGAGCTGCTGAGTGGGGACAGGACCCACCGACAGAAGGAGGTGCTGCTGCCTGGCCGCTGCTGCTGCAAACATGGGTGGAGAGCAAGGCTAAATTTAAGGCATAGGTATGGGAGTTATCTCTTTACAAGACAAAGGAAAGAATATGTAAAAAAGTTAAAATGGTATCAGTGCCGGTAGGGTCCAGCCATTGGGCTGTCCCACAACTTTTAGATAAGAATCAAACCGGATTCGGTAAATGGCAGAAGTCACCGCTTAAATATTATCTTCAGCCAAAGACAAAGGAGGATTTGGGGGGGGGAGGTCAGTTACATGAGGTTGCCAGCCAGTAAACAACTTAAGTTCTTGCCTTCCCCATTAAGAGTTTCCAGAGATAAGGCCATCCCCCCTTCCTCCTGGCACAGAGAGGGAGGCATGGAGATTTCCTTCACAAATGCAACTGTCTCTCATCAAAGGGCAAGCAAATTCCACTCCTAGGAGCCTGCTTCTCATCGGCAGTTTTAAAATTAACCAGCCTAAAATCCTCATCACCTAACACAAAAGACAATAGGACAGACCTGACTACAGACATGATCCTACTGCTCCCCCTTGTCCTTTTTCACCAGAGTACTTATGTTTTACTAATTCTCTGCCTGAACTGCTTTTCTATTCTGAATAGACTGTTAAAGAATTATCATTTAAAATAAAACTACCTGAGGCTGCAGATGAGCCCCCTCAGGTGTCCTTCACCCCTTGGTCAAAGTCTGAACTAAGAGCTATAGTCAAAGAATTTCCTAAACCCAGGGAGGCCACAGGCCTGACTGAACTCATCATTATAGCTGAGTATTTTGAAAGAAACTTGGAGCAAGATCACAAACAGAAACCCACCAGTCTAATAGCTATATAGCTACAACAGCTCCAAGGCCAAAGACCCAAAACAGCACCAAGGCCTCCCAAACTGAACCCCTCTAGGGGTCCATCTTCAAGAAGATGCTGGTGCAAAGACTGATGTCTCAAGTGTGATCAACTGGGACAGTGGAAAAGACATTGCCCTCAAAGGTCCTTTGCAAATCCTTCTCCAATGCCCTCACGTCTACCTCTAGGAGACGGTTCCCACATGGGCTCCTCCCGAAGTTGGCAGACTCTGAGGGATTCCCTGGTAATTGCTACATTACTCCCTTAAACAGCCAAGAGGAAACTAAAACTAAAATTTATAGGGTTAGTTCATCAACCAGAAATATTTACCTATGGTCCTGGCTGAAACCTGACAAGATATTTAAAAAGATTTAAGAACTTTTGTGATCAGAAATTTGGCCAAATTGGAAACTAATATTCAGAGGAATTTTTTTTTTTTTTTTTTGGCCTTCTCCCTTTGCTAAAATAAAACTATGTTCCCAGAGGGAAAGAAGCAAATTGGAGATAAGGTCATTGGAAGAGCAGACCAGCCACTTTATCATTCAGGCTGCCATCCAGTTCTTTGGGGAACCTGAAACAACTGTCTTTGTCTTGAAAATCTCTGCAGGGCCAAAAGGTGTGGCTCTAGAAGTTCAAAGTTTGCTCACTCTTTTGCATTTCCCATACCTCATCTCTTCCACTCAAAATGCTAAGGATCAGGACATTGGAAGTAGAATTGCCCTGCATTTAATCTGTGCCCTTGTGATGTAAATTTTATCTCTTCTCTAGGACCTAAAAACCATTCTTTGAAATGCAAATATTTCTCATCAGAAAGGGAGGAAGTATTTGGAAATTGGGCTAATAAAAAAAGTCTTAAATGTCCTCTCCACAAATACTAGCAAAAACAAAAGCTATGAGATCTCTGTTTGCATTTGTTCGTGTGTTTGTTCACATATATATGTGTGTGTTTGTGTGTGTGTATGTGTTGTAAATATGAGATATTTTTATACCTCTGAATGGTATTGCTAAAATTGCTTTGTAAAAGGGTTTTATTTACTTGGTTTGAAGGCAAGCACTTGTAAGGACTGGGCATTCTAAACTCCTCAGGAATGTATATGTCAATGCAAATAACCAATAAGCATTGTGTTGATAAGACAGATAAGGTGAGTTTTACTTGAACCAGGCTGAGGACTACAATCCAGGAAGGCAGTCTCCACAAAGGAAGAAAGTGTCCTGGAGAAACATGGTTTTCAGTACAGTTATATATCTTTTTAGAACAAAGAACATACATCAAACACGCCCAGCGTACATATTCATCAAAGTTTCAAAGAGATATCCAGTGGCAGTTTAGCAGGTCAATATGATCCTGATACCTGGGAAAGGAAACTTATTTTCAGCTATCTTCAGGAGTACTGATACTGTCATAACCAACACTGGCATTGTAGGAAAGAAAGCATGCATCTTTATCTTCAAGGAGTGTATTTTTTTACTTTGAAATAATGTTTAATAAATTCTTCAATTTAATGGTTAAAGCAGATGTACAATGTATGTTTGACAGGCCATAAGTCAGACTCTTTTAGTTCAGGCCAAATAAAGTTTAAATGAGAATAGCTACCATATATACCTTAATACGTGAAAATTTTAATTATATATAAAAAAAATTAACCCAAATGTTCTCTCAAATTCACAGATTTAAGATAATCTTTTGTCATTTATAGTTACTCTGTGGCCTTTTACAAAGATCTTCATCCTCAAGAAGACTCATAGAAAGGAAACTCATAAAATTGAACTGGGTCTCTGTCACCAAAATTGAGACTCACATGAAAAGGACTGATATCTGAGTATCAGGAAAATACCCTGGCTGACTTTCATGCAAAGACAGCAGCAATTGAACCTATAAAGATTGGAGCACATGTGGATGACGTCCTTTCTACTTTTGCAAAAAATGACCCCTTGTTGCCAGACTTCCACCATCTTGATCTCCTTGTAACATGGCAACAGTCTGCCCCTGAGTCAAAGAAATTAGGGTGAATAAACAATGGCTGTAAATTAAATAAACAGACGAGACTATAGGAAACCCAAGACAGCCACTTGGTTCTTCCCAGCTCCCTGGAAAACCCCATTTTTCAATTTTTGCATTCCTTCAACCCCTATAAAGCATTTAAGATGACTGAGATTATGAATTGACATTGGTAGGGAGATTTCTACAAAACTGAAAATACAGTCTGCCAGCAATATCTGACCTACGAGGTCCATAATCCTGGAAAAACTATTTTTGTCCCCAGAGGCCTCAGACCTACTCTTTTTGGGCCTTTTGAACATCTGCAACTGGACTTCATTCAACTGCCACTTCGCATAGGTTATCATTATGTTCTTGTTACTGTATGTACATTTTCTGGATGGGTTGCAACCTATTGCAAGGCTGATGCCTACATGTTGGCAAAGGAACTGTTAGAAAATGTGTTTCCTCCTTGAGGTACACTTTCCACAATCTCCAGTGATCAAGGCACTCACTTCACTGGGCAAATTATACAAGCCTTAATGAAATCTTTGCAAACTTTTTGGAATTATCACTGTTCTATCATCCTCAATCATCAGGCAAGGTTGAGGGAACTAATGGGATCCTCAAACTGAAAATTTCCAAACTTGTTGAAACTATGGGACTCCCCTGGCCTACGGTATTGCCTTTGGTCTTCTTGACTGTTTATAGTACCCTCCCTTGGGAAATATAAAGTCACTCCACATGAGATAGTCACTGGCAGACCATTGTCTATGGGTATACAACCTTCTGCTGATCCTTTGTTGTGTCATGCTAGTATTACCAGTTACTGAGGGTCTTAAATGTCCTATGGTCAAGCCTATTATCAACAGGTCAAAGAAACTTTCCCAGATACCAGTTCAAAGGATCCTGTTGGTCACAGTTTAGTTCCTGGTGCCTGGGTATTTTTTTTTTTTTTTTGAGAAGGATTACCCCTGAGCTAACATCTGTTGCCAGTCCTCCTCTTTTTGTTGAGGAAGACTGGCCCTGAGCTAAAACCCGTGCCCATCTTCCTCCACTTTATATGTTGGATGCCTACGACAGCATGGCTTGATAAGTGGTACGTAGGTCCGCACCCCAGATCCAAACAGGTGAACCCTGGGCCGCCGAAGCAGAACATGCAAACTTACTTAATCGCTGCACCACTGGGCTGGCCCCTGGTGACTGGGTACTTTGGACACATCATCAGAGAAAGAGAGCCCTTAAGCCCAATTGCAAGGGACCTCATCAAGTACTCCTGACCACTGACACTGCTGCAAAACTAGAAGGTTTTGAGCTTTGGATATACATCTCACAACAAAAGAAGGTTCCACCTGACATCTGGTCCTCTACAGACACCGGAAATCTCCAAATCAAATCAACAGGGATTAGAAGTAGCCAACATTGAGACAGATTGTTTCCACCCAAGACTAACTGAACATGAAACACTTTCTTCTTTTTTTTCTTTTCTGTACTCTGACTTTGGTCTGGAAAGATAATGCCCCCTCTTCACCCCTACATTTCATGGGTATGTAGATTGTAATAAGTTAATGCTAGCTTGACACTTCAAGATAATCTCCAATGCTTACAACCTTGACAAAATACAGACTTTGAATAAGAGAAGACTGCGAATTCATCCTACTATCCTTGTCACTCAAATGTGGCCTCAAGTGGTTCATGCACTTTCCCTCTGATGTGGGATGTGACATCCAGGAAAGATCCTTCCTGGCACTAAGGGAGAAAGGCTACTGAATTTAAAAAACCTGACTCTTGATCAGTGATCCTTTCAGAGAAAAATCTTGATCAAAAGGGGAGAACTGTTAAAATTAATAGAGGAAGGAGCTCTCATGCCCCACCATTTGTGGTCAATTACCCCAAACAGGAAGACATCAATTACAGACCCAAACAGGAAGATGTCAGTTAATGACCCCAAAAGGAAGAGACTGTCCCTTGTACTTCCAAACAGGAAGTGCAACTACTTTACGACTCCAACAGGAGAAAGGAGGATTTCCTTCCTCCCCAGCAACAAGTCCAGCCAATGGAAAGTGCTACAGCTCAGTCAATGAGAAGCAGTCATCACCTGAATGTTTACTTTCCTCCAATGAACTCTCACCTTTTCCTTGCTGATGATTTCCTTTCCCTCCTTAATATACAAGCCTTCCATATTGTGTAACACCTCAGAGTATCTCTCTGCTTGCCAGATGAGATGTTGCTTGATTCATGAATCACTTAATAAAGCAAATTAGATCTTCACATTTACTCAGTTGAATTTTAACACAGGAAAGTTTTTTTTCATGTAAAATTCCATTTTAAGTCTGGGTGTAGTACTTTTGCTAACTGCTTTTGTGTTTGTCTCCCTGTCATATTTATCATCTCATTCCCATTATGAAATAGTTTTGCAGTTTGGAGGGCTTGGCCCCAACTAGACAGGCTCAGAGATGAGTGCTGATGGGGCAAAATTGATCAGGGTAATCTCCTCTGCCACAGGGATGAGTTCAGGTAACCCAGGCCTGAGCCAATCAACATTCTCCTCCACACAGAGGTGGGACAGGGTCATTGCATGAATGTTAACCAGCAGAATTTCGTGGTCCCAAGCTCTCCTTCTGGACCTGAAGGAGGAAGCATATGGTCTCTATTACTGCTGGCAGCCATCTTGTGTCCTTGAGGGAAGCTGGCCTTCAAAGGATGCTCCAAAGAGGGAGAGGCAGGCTAAGAGTCTTGAGAAACTGACATGCAGTTTACAGGGGGCCACTCTTGAAGATGTATCTCTGCACCTTTATATTATGTAAGTCAATAAATGCCTTTAATTTAAGCCAATTTCAATTGACTTTACTGTTATTTGTAAGTGAAAAATAATCCAAAATGATATATTTACTCTTGGACCTCACATAAGAATCCAAATTAATAGTAGTCAATGTTAGTGTAGTCAGATTGGGATTATTCAAGAAGTTTATTTAGTATCTCATCACTTAGTTTACAATTGACTTGATACACTGCAGATACTTTGGGGTTTTATGTTCTAATTAATTGACTAATTCAACAACTGTTTATTAATATTAAGCATTCACTATTTCACTATCTGAAAGGCACTGTGCATATAGTAGTGATAAACATAGTTTCAGTACTCAGAGAGCTCAAAGGACTAGTTGAGGAGGCAGACAAGAATATCAAAGAGGCATGCAAAAGTTAAAATGCAAAATCAGAAAGAAGGCAAAGGAGGGATATCTAATTCAGTATGGTAGAGTGTTGGATAAGAGGGAAGGGGAGGGAAGGACAGGTGTCATTAAAGACTCCTAAGAAGGAGTTACTAGCTTTTGTTTTTGTGCCATGGACCTCTTGGCAGTATGGTGAAACCTAGGGGCCCATTTTCAGAACAAAGTTTTTAAATATATAAAATACTTGGCATTGTAAAGGAAATTTAGTATATTGAAATAGCTATCAAAATATTTTTTAAAACAAATCTGTGCTCTGGTAATATATGTGCTTCTTTATTAAGTCATTGAAGAACAAAATCTAATAGTAGGTGTAATTATTAACTTAATTTTGAGGTAGTGATGAATGTAAATGATATTTTGAGTTATCTGCAGCAACTGCTATAGCTATTATTATTGTAATTATTATTATTACCTATAATATCTTTTTTCCTTTGCCTAATTGGCCAACTCCCACACATTCTTTAAAACCTAATCCGGATATTACTTCCTACAGAAAGATTTCCCGATCACTAGACTTTCATTTCCTCCAGACAGAATTAACTTCTTCTTGTATCTTATATTGGGATCGCATATAATTTCAATTCTTATTTTTTTCACAATGTATTGTAATCTTATATTTCTAAATCATTTTTCCCTATTATCCTGTGGAGCCCTTAAAAAGTAAGGGTCGAATATTATTTTTGATGTCTATAGTGTTTGATTTTACTGGGGGGACACTTTGGAGTTTCCACATCTGTCTGTGGGTGGCAGCTACTAATCAGGGACTTTTAAACTCTGGATCCAGTAATAAGACACTTCACAGATACAATGGTAGACTATTTGGTGTAGGTTTTTTTTTTTTTTTAAGGAAGAGGTGAACTCATGCCTCTATCTTTTTTATTTTTAGGGAAGATTAGCCCTAGGATAACATCTGTTGCCAATCTTCCTCTTTTTTTTTTTCCCCTCCCCAAAGGCCCAGTGCATGGTTACTCTAGTCATAAGTCCTTCTAGTTCTTCTACGTGAGCCATGCCACAGCATGGCAACTGACAGAGAGGTGGTGTGATTTGGCAACTGGGAAGTGAATGTGGGTCACCAAACCAGTGATGCGCCGAACTTTAACCACTAGGCCATCAAGGCTGGCTCTGGTGTAGGTTTTTGATAATAACAGAATGCTGGCCACTCTCCCTATACACATCTTTTACATATGAGTGTTTTCAAAGTTTTGTTCCAGACTGGATCTTAATTTCTCACGCTATACACTCTTCCTTGAGGAACTCAACGACTTCTGTGGCATCAGTTACTGTGCAATGATAACTCCTGAATCTTGACCCAGATCTCTGTCTCCTAAGGTTCGCTTCCAAATATCCAAAACATATACCATCTAACTCCTTCTGGCTGTGCAGAAAGAACATTTAGTATGCCAAAATTGAACTCCTTTTTTTTTTTAACTCTTCAACCTTCCCCAAACTCACTCTTTTAACTTGGTTCATGCTCTCATAATCTCTCATCACCTGAATTACTGCATACTTCTTTTAAAAATTAATTCATTATTTTTTCTGATCAATAAAAAGTAATACTCTGTCTTTGTAAAGAGAAATTCAAATAATGCAGGGAATATATGATTTAGCAATCCCATCTTCCAGAGATAACCACTGTTCACCCTGAGTGATGTGTATACTCTACCAGAATTGCACATGCATGTATTAACATGCTATTATTTGATTTATGCAGTTGTTTCTCAGTTTTCTTATGTCTGGAGTTGCCCCCTTATAATCTTTTTGTTTGTTTGTTTGTTTTTGTGAGGAAGATTGGCCCTGAGCTAACATCTGTTGCCAATCTTCCTCTTTTTTCCTTCAGAAAAACTGTCCCTGAGCTAACATCTGTGCCAGTCTTCCTCCATTTTATGTGGGATGCTGCCACAGCATGGCTTGCTGAGTGGTGCTAGGTCTGCACCTGGGATCCAAACCTGTCAACCTGGGCTGAACTTGGGGCTGCCAAAGCAGAGAGTATGAACCTAACCACTATGCCACTTGGCCAGCCCCTGTAATCTATTCTTGATACACACTTTCCTAAAGTATGAGTGAGTGAGGGACTTTTCTAAAAGGCAGATCTCATCACACTATTCCCCTGTTCAACATCCCTAAAAGGCTACCCATTTCTTGTAGGATAAAGTCAAGACGTGGAGCAGGACATACAAAGGCCTTCACAATCTGGTCTCTTCCTATTTCTTTAGCTCTGGAGTCAGACCTGACTGTGCTACATTCCAGCTTTGAGGCATTGGGCAAAAACCCAATGTTTTTTTCAACTGTCAAATGATGATTAAAAATAATTCTTATCACAAGTAGATAATAGCATATAAAGTGCCAAGCATACAGCCTGGTTTAGAGTTAACAATAAATATTGGCTATTGTGAAAGAACAAAATGTTTTTGTATACACGTGTTCAGTCTCTCTTGCTTTCTGAGTAGGATCCTTGGAGGTGCTAATTGGGTAATGCTTGAACATAGCTGGAACCACCCCCACTCCCACAAAAACAGAAAGAAAAGGAAGAAGGGAAGAAAGGGATTGATTTGAATAGATTTGAAAGAAGATGGGAGGTGAAAACCTGAGTGGCAGGGGAGGGTAGAGAGAGGCCAGTTCCCACGGCTATTTTTTTGTGGGGGGATGGAGGTGGTAATAAAGTTTGTTTGAGAAAGAAGAGATTTGAGAGAAGCAGCTGTCAGAGTAATTGGAGAGATAAACGGATTAAGATCTTTAGGACGTTTTGCCATCTCCCCTCCCCTTTAGCTCCCCATAGGTTTAGTTATTTTGTCAAGGCTTTATGGATGTCAGATGTACATTTCTTTAGAATTTGACGCTGGGTCGAGGTTGGCCATGAACTAGTCCAGTTAGATAATTATTTGCCATCCTTCCGCGTCCATTGCCACACTTTGACGCCTGCCCGAAATTAATTCATCCATCAAATATTTGACGGACCTGTGCTCTCCCAGTCTACTGAAGAGCTTGTTTTCCAAGGTCAGCCCCTAAACTTTTCTATGGTGACTTTTCCGACGCTCCAACACTAAAATTTGCTTCTTTTTTGTGCCACCAGCTCTCCGCATCCACTTCATTGTCGCAGTTAAATATTGTACCCAATTGTTTGACTCTCTTTCCTCCTCTACTGAGCTCCTTGGAGCCAAGAGTGGCGTTTCATAAACCTACCAGCTCGGCGTACGGCACGAAGTAGATGCTTAGTAAATGTTTATTGCACAAGCGTCCCGTGCATCTCAGTGACATCACATCCTGCGCGCGGCGGCGCTGGTCTGCACTCCTCCGCGGGGGGCCCAGAGGTCGGAGTGTTTAAGTCATTGTTTATACCGTGCATCGAATATCTCAAACGCAGGCTAAGGTTTCAGAACGCCCACAAGACGAGCGGTCACTGGCAGGCCGGATCTCGGTCTCCCAGCTCAGGGGCCGCCGCTTGGGGCGGACACACACAGCCTGCCTGGGAGGCGCCGGCCCTCGGCTTCTCTCCGGAACAGAAGGTGCGAGGGAGGGAGCGGGCAGCTCACTTATCGCGGTGTTTCCTTCCTCCTCCCTCCCGGGGCAGCTCTCGCGAGAGAAGCCAGGGGAAGATGGCCGTGCCCTGTTTTTCGGTGTGAGGCAGTGGGGGCTGCGGCGGCGGGCCAGGCATCCTGGTGTCGTGGGCGCCTGAGCTCTAGCTCCCCCAAGCGAGCGCGCGTCCCTTCGTGCCTAGGCGAGAGCCGGCTCCTCTTCCTCCGGGAGATGCGTTTGTCCCGGGCTCGGGGGCGCTCTGGGAGTTCATGCTGCGCCGGAGGCTCCCGGCCGCCGCTCTAATCGCCTTGTGCCGCCGCAGCGCCCGCTCCGTCGCCGGCGGTGAGCCTCCCGGACCCCGTCTCTGCCCCTGGCGGCGATGACCGGGGAGAAGATCCGCTCCCTGCGGAGGGACCACAAGCCCAGCAAAGAAGAAGGGGACCTGCTGGAGCCGGGGGATGAGGAAGCGGCGGCCACCCTCGGCGGCACCTTTACCGGAGGCAGGATCGGCACCGGCGGCGGCGGCAAGGGCGGCAGAGCCTGTCATAAGATCTTCAGTAACCATCACCACCGGCTGCAGCTGAAGACAGCTCCGGCCGCCTCCCCTGCCCCCGGCGCCCCGGCCCTGCCGCTGCACAATTCCGCCCTGACTGCCGCCTCCCCGTCCCCGGCCCTCCTAGCGGGCACCGGCCCCCTCGCTGTCGTCGCAGATGGAGGCACTTGCCCCGCTCACTACCCGGTGCACGAGTGCGTCTTCAAGGGGGATGTGAGGAGACTGTCCTCTCTCATCCGTACGCACAATATCGGGCAGAAAGATAATCACGGTGAGGAGTGCTCGCCCCTCTCCGCCTCGCCTTCCCCGAGCCCAGGGTGTGCCTCCCGGGGCCTCGGGAATCCAACCTCCTTTCCAGCAGACCCTTCTTTCCCCTCCTTTGCCCATCATCCGGGCCAAGTGCCCGTAAATCATGACCAGCTCAGTAATAGCATGCCAGTGGTCAGGGGATTGGTGCTTGTGGGTGCAAAGGAATGTTTCTTCCTTGCCCACTTCAAAGTTTCCTTGAGGAGCTGTTTTGTTTATCTTTGAGACAGGCCTTCCATGTGTTGATTCTCGACTATAGGAAATTTTAGGTTGCCTCTCATCCAATCTGGGCTTCTGTCTTTGTTTATGGAACTATATTTGTTTTGTTTCTCTCCCCCTCTCTCACCTTAGGATCTTGAATTTTGAACGTATAAACTGCCCATCTCCCTTCATTAATTACCCAGGTATCGATCCCAACTTGACTGCAACTCGTTGTGATTTATCCCCGCGAGCGGGTTGTCTGTTTCTTTTTTTCTGCTTTGAGGAAACTTAGTTTGATACAAAGTGTCTACACTTTGCGTTTAAAATAGAATGTGGAAAGCTTTGATTTCTGAAAGCCACGCAGTACGAATTTGTTGGCATTTGGTACCTAGAGCGAGTAAAGTGACTTCTGAGTAGCTAAAATTTTGTTAGAGTTTTGAGTTTTTCGCTTGTTTTACATGGATAATTGCTAATGGTAATGTTTCATCTTGATGACTGTTACTAAAAATAGTACTATGATTTTTTCAAACTTCATTATAGCCTTATAACAAAATATTTATTGTTCAAGTACTGTATTTCTACCTTTTGCGTTATCAACTCACCAGCTGAATTTTTTTCTGTCTTTAGTTCTCAAACGTAATGTGATTGAGTTGACTTTTAAGCAACAGTAAATTTATTAATGAAAACTAATGTAAACATTGACATTTTCAACATTTAATAGATTGGACACTTTAAACTGAATAGTTGGCACATGCTGTTGATAGCTCTGCTTTTAACCGAAAGTGACTATCGTATAGCTTCAGTTAGGACACACTCAACTCTGTGCTCAAAATAATACGATGCATTAATGAAATACCTGTGGAATAAGCACCCTTGACTTCCATTGGACTCTAGGCTTCTTATCTAAAATTGGGGCAAAAATTGATATAAAAAAAGAGTAAGATTTCTACTGATTGTGTAATTATCCAACGACTGCACTTGTATTCTGAATTTACAATATTCTAACAATAACGCTACATGTCTTTTATCATAAATCCCCAAAAAAGTACCTGAAAGCTGCAACCAGTTTTTATTTCTACATCTAATTTATTTAATCATTTTACTGTTGTTGCAACAAGCATAATATTATATATTGATAGTAATTATATTCTAACCCTTTGGGAAATAGTTTTTAGTGGGAGATGTGTTGTAGC
Source organism: Equus quagga (assembly GCF_021613505.1). Taxonomy (NCBI): domain Eukaryota; kingdom Metazoa; phylum Chordata; class Mammalia; order Perissodactyla; family Equidae; genus Equus; species Equus quagga. The sequence continues at coordinate 8,427,886 of NC_060284.1, read as the reverse complement.
TTTGGGTTGTTAATCAATTATTAGGAGTTTTTCAGATTTGGCATTCATAGTAGCAATATATATGTTTCACTAATGGCCATTACCTTTAAAAATATAGTTACATTACCTTGAAATATCCCTGAAAAGAGATAAAAGATTCCTTTTGATGATTAATCCCCTTTGAAAGAAGAGAGAGATGAGTATGACTGACAAAGTGCCACAGTATAGTCTGTTAGAACTAATTTTCTTGGTTGATCACAGACGGTACTGAACTGTAGGATTATTGGGCTTCTGTGTTCTGTAATCCAACATTTAGGAGTTGGTTTGTTAAGTACAAATTCTGTTCAAAGTAATTAGAATCCTGAATACCATTAAACTCTTTAGCCCACTGAAATTCACTTTTTAAATTGCCTTGATATAGCAAATGTTTTCATGTGCTTAGCTGCCCTTTTATTGTTGATATTTCTGATGAATGTAACCGGTGGTTCCCATACCTGTGGAAAATGTAGTTGCTTTTTCCCCTGAAATTTACATTCTCATCTCCTGCAGGGACATCTCCTGGGAAGAGTAGTGTCTGTTTAATGTGTTACTTCTTTAATCCCCCCCCCCCCCCCCCCCGTGTAGTTGTATAATTTCCCTGTTATATTACATTACTTTTACTCTTGATATTTTACTAACCTGGATACTTTGTTTACATTTTAAGAATATTTTTCCTTTCAAGTTAGAAAAAATAAGTGCTTTTTAAGTCACCCAAACTAAAACAGGCTATTACGTTTGGATTGTTATGACATGATAAGTGCATAGCAGAATTGTATACTCATACAGATGCATAGCAGAGCCATACAGTCATATAACATCATGTCCCATGGCTAGTTTTATATTCACTGTGGGGATTCCTTCCACACCTGTATGATTATGATGATGATCATCATAGATACAGTTTATTGAGGGTGTCAGTAATATGTTACGTGTTGACATAATCACATTTAATTCTCACAATAATCCTGCAAAGCAGTTAGTTTATCCTTATTTTAAAGATGAGAAAAATGAAGCCTAGAGACATAAGGAAACTTTTCTAAAGTTGCATACTTAGTATAAGTTACAAAGCTGGGAATTTAGCTAATAGCTCGGATTCCAAAGCTCGTGATTAGCCTCTTTGTAAATATTTCTATTGATCAGGACCCACTATAGGCAAAGAAGTCAATTCTAATAATGCGTATGTGGCAGTTTACAGCAAAGTTCTTTAGAATATATTTTTTTATTTGGTCCTTCCAATACCCCTGTGGAGACATTCTGCCATTGGACAGGTCTCAGAGTTTTCCTGTAGACCCCAAATCTCTGACTCGTTTGTGCTGTTCCCTTTTTATGTAATGACACAGATAAATGGGCTGCCTCATTCACGTGATAGCCCTTTAGATACTTGACAAGAGCTGCCATGTTCTCCTTGCCTTCAGGTTAAACCTTCCTAACTTCTGTATCTATGCTTCAGATGACATGGTTTATGAAGTGCTTAGAATGGTCCCTGAAACATAGTAAATACTATGTAAGTGTATTAAATGAGTAAATGAAAATCTTCATCTTTTAGTGAAACTCTGGTTTGTTAATTCTTCCCTCTGAGGATGGTGCCCAGAAACAGTGCTGGAGCTGTAGTAGCCTCATAAGCAAAGAGAAAAAGGAGACTATTGCTCTAAGCAATACACATTTAGTAATGTGTCTTACTAAAAAACGCACGTTAAGTAATGCACTGCAAAAGTATGTTAATTTTTCAATACTGTTTTTCTCAAGTGATTGGCTGGCTTTCTGTTCTGTCCCTTCTTCGGTTTATTTTCTTAACCTCAAAATGGGACTTTACATTTATTGAATTTTATCGTGTTAGATTTGATCCTTTATTCTACCCATCTGGAAAGTATTGAATCCTGATTTGGTCACTGTTTAGCTCACTATTCATTAGCTCTTTCAGTTTTCAGTGGTCTTTGATTTGATAAGCTTTTTTTGGTGTTGTGTGTGTGTGTATATATATATATATATATATATATATATGTATGTATTTACAAATTATTGTCAAATTGAGTATTGTCAAATTGAGTAGGAGCAAGGATAGAGCTTTTTGTTTTGTGGTAAAATGATGGTTGAGTGTGAATTGCTTTTTCTTGCCATCAATTATTTTAAGGAATATTGTATTTGGATCCAAACATATCTCTTGAAATATACGTTAAATACAGTAACAGCCATAACATCATATATATACTGTTTTCAAATATGCCCAATGACTGTGGCTCTTTGGATATTTTGGGTGAGGAAAAAGATACCCCAACCCTAACCCTAACCCTAATCAAACTTTCTATCTTTAGTGTATCTCTGGTTATATAGTACCACTGTTTTCTTTAGTATAGAATTAAAGTTTCAGTCTAAGCCTTTGTTTTACGTTTAAAGTAAAGGATTTTTTTGAATTACTTTTTGCCATTGGTAGTTAAAGTATCATGGTGACATACTGTTTTTTATAATTGATGCTATTGATTTTTACTTCTTCACCTTTAGAATTGAGAGTACTTATGAAGCATAGTGAAGACTTTCTTGATTTTTGACTTCACTTCCTATTTGTTAAACTTATAATTGAGTTAAATATCCTTAGAAGTTAAGTACCTTCTCTCGGATGTTAGTCAGAAGCTTTTAGGTGGCAGAATGATGAAAGTCCTTGATATATGAATTGCTCAAACCAGCCTTTCCTAGATGTGAAAAATTTCTGATCTATTCTGAGAGTTTTGGCAGTTTCTTCTGCCTTTAATTATTTTGCCTGGCATGTGACAAGCCATCTTGTCTATAGACAATTTTCATTTTTACTGAGTTGTAGTGTAATCTTGAAGCCTTTTCATACGGTGATTAGAGATTTCAAATTTAAGTTAAAATTCAATTGAGAGTATTCCTGCCAATGCAGGTAACTCAGCGAAGTGATAATGAAATGGTTAACATGTGTAACATCTCTGCCTGGTGGCTGGCAGATTTCTTTAGACAGGGATTTTAAAACATCTTAATTTCAGAAAGATTAAAAATGTATGTTTGAGAATTGAGGCAATAGCGTAATCTTTTTGTGCCCATTCTGTATGTTTATTTTGGCTTATTCTATATAAATCTTTGAACTTCCTTTTGATGTTATTTTCTCTGCTTTGTTTCTGTCACTAAAATCTTCATAATCAGTGATGTAAGAGAATAATGCATAATATGTCTCTGAGAAAAGGCAACTATAAAGCTAAACTTTGCATGGCAAAGAGTATCTTGAACTAAGCCTCAGGTGGATAGTTTTAGCCTGGAGTGTTAAAATGATGGCACGCCTTTAAAAGAACGTTAGTAGTTTTGTATCTGTTATCCTCATGTTTTGTAGTCTTTTCTGGACTTTATTTTTGAAGGGCAGGCCTCATTTTTCCTTAGGAAAAAAGTGGTTTCTGGAAACCCAAGGTAATCCATTAAAGTGTTAGGCACCTTCCCCAGGTGTGAGGGTGATTTGGTGGTAAAATCTGTCACTCCACTGATTTATTGGGTTGGTTCAGTTGATTTTCATGACTATATGCATATGACCTTCATCCTTTCACCTCTTACCCTGTGTGCACCTCCAACACAGTAGGACTGTCCTTGGGTTAAGTGGCTGTGTTTCCTGATGGCATCATCATTAGCACTATAGAATGTGACGTACCACTTACAATTGTATACGAACTCATCTGCAGAGCTACTTCATAAGAGGGAGGGGGGAATCCTCGTCTCCCATTTCCTGCACTGAGCTATAGTAGGAGTAGGAATTTTGATCTTCCAACTGTGGCAAAAAAGGAAGCGGAAATGAGGAGTTACTGATGATGTTGTGTCCTGGGCTTCCTAAGTGAGGCAGAAAAATTCTGGAGGACTCATTGGAGAACTGAGTTCTAGGCTTCCCCAAGGTTAATGCCATTCTTAAGTCATAGAAATCTAATGCAGAGTCCAAGCTAATTGTCAGGATGCTTTAAGTTTTAGAAAATGAGTGTACTTCCTCAAAAATCGCTTGGGGGCTGGGCAAACAAACTATATATGCCAGTTCATATACCATTTATTTCATTGGGGGAGAGATGGAAGATCACTTTCAGAACAAGACTGAAGTGTGTAAAATGGGGGTAGGAAAAAGGGAAAAGGTCCTTTTTTCGAACTCTTTGAAGATTATGAATGATGTCAGTTATCAGGATATGTGAAGTTTAACTGTGTGATTTAGTTTGAATTTCATCTGTTCTTGAGCTGTTACTCTTGTTGAAATCCCAAACATTATCTGCAAAACTAGAAGGCCATCTCCATATTTGGAATTAGATCTGAGTTTGAGACCATGCTTCTCTACAGACTGGTTTTTATGAAATTATGCTACTTACTTAACTGCTGAAATAAGTAGATATAATAATATCTACCTCTTTAGGCTTTATATTCTCAAATGGGAGACTGCACTTGAAAATATTTTAACTCTGAAGGCTCATTTGAAAGTAATACCCATTAATATCAGTATCTTGCTGTCACTTTTGGTGGTAAGTACCTTTCAGCAGAAGACGTTCTTGTTTTTGAGGTTTAGATAGGACTTAATTGAGATTTTATCTGATACTCGAATTTATGCTGCCTGTCAGTCTGCTAAAGGATTAGGTTTATTTGACTCTCCCAGAAATCATCTTTAGTCTACTGCTGGTGTAAAGTGGTTTAGTGCGTTGGATTCTTGACTGTAAGTATGTATCAGACATGTTAATGCACGCTCTCTCTTACTCAGCACTGTACTGAATTCTGTAAAACCACCTGTGCTGTGTTGCATATCCTCTTGTGCAAAAAATCCTTTGGTTGGCTTTCATAGAGAATCATGTGGAGACCTGCATTGTCCTGGAGTAAAATGCCTTTTTGGAGAATAAAAACAGACTTTCACACTATTCTAATGGTTTTTTATCCCTTTTTTTTTGTTCATTCACTCCTTCATTTAACAGAGCACCTAACGTCGTAGATAGTTTTAGGTGCTGGGAGTACAGCAGTGAGCAAAATGGACAGAGTTTCCTGCCCCATGGAGCTTACATTCCAATGGGGGAAGGTAAATAATAAACAAACTAATAAATATATGGTATGACTGATAATGATAAATATAGAGTAAACAGAGCAAGGTAAGGAGGATAGAGAGTGCTAGGAGTACAGGGGAGGGGAGGTAGTAATTATTTCACTGAGATCAGGGTCAGGGAAGACATCAGTGATAAGAGAAATTTAAGCAGTTACCTAAAAATCTAAAGAAAATTAGGGAACAGGTATCTGGCAAAACAGAATCTCAGGCAGAGAATAGCAAATGCTAGGTACCACGTTCAAGGAATAGGAAGAAGGCCAGTGTGGCTGGAAAAAGGGAGAGAGTAGCACGAGAGAGGAGATTTGAGAGGTAGCAGGGGGTTTAAGCAGGAACTTTTGCAGACTATTGTTAAGGATTTCAGTTTTTACTCTGAGCAACATAGGAAGCAATTAAGGGTTTTGAGCAGAGGAGTAACATGATCTGATTTTAAAAGGCTCATTCTGGCTGCCATATGAAGCAGAAACTTGGGTGGGCAAGGGTCAGTTTAACGTGCTATTACAGTAAGTGGAGTGGCTGTGGAAATAATGAGAAGGGAGAGCTGGTTAAGAGTCGACAGTGGATTGGATAATATAGTATGTGTGTGTGTGAATTTTGATGGAATGGTACATTTATGAGAGAAAATACAAAAACTCTCCCTTTTTACTGCTTGCTGGGACTTGAAGGTGTCTGTAAAAGCTGGAGCTGTGTTGGTTCTAGTACTTGTGATTTCCTGCTTTGCTCCCTAGTTAGGGAGCACATGAAGTCAAAACTGTTTTTGTAATACAAAGTCATTACTTGCCTTTTTCACTGCGCTAACATTTGCACCAACGTACAAAAGCAGTGGTGGGTAAAATTGTTGAAACCTTAGCATGAATCAAGGCACCAGACTGCTAGTAGTCATTGTATTCTTCTCTGCCATGTACTTACAGTAAAAAAAAAAAAAAAGCCAATTTCACTTGGCTTTGATGAAGCTTAGAAATGATTAATTTTATTAAGTCAATCTTGAGTAAATATCTTTTTGATATTCTTTGTGATGTAATACAGATTATGCATGGTGCTCTCCTGTTGGATACTGAAGGGATATATATATCTTTGTATATTTCAAACCAAAGGGAAACATTTGTGCACTTGGAGTTGTAAGCCAGACTAGCTGCTTTTATCATGGAACACCATTTTTACTTGAAAGGGCAGCTTACAGACAAACTATAGTTATTCTGATTTGGATATTTGGCAGGCATTTTCTGGGAAATGAATGAAGAGACCCTGTGACTTAAAGGAAAACAATTGAAAGTACTTGTTGCCAATGAAAAAATTCAAGCTTTGAAATGAAAATTAAAATTTGTAAAACCTGTCTCTGTCTTTCTAAGCTTCCCAGTATTTAAAGACTATTCTGGTCATATTGGTGATATTACCAAATGTGATTTTTAAAATTTTGTATAGGAAAATGTGTTGACATTTGGAATGTCTGCATTACTCTGTCAACCAATATTTTCCAGATGGTTAAATGCATGTTAGAAAATCATGCATCCGTAAAAGATCCCTTCAAAGTGCAAGAGAAACCAATGGATTTCAGTGTAACACAGTACAGAAAGTTTATTGATAGAGTTTTAGATTTCAGCTTCCAACTCAACCTTTAAGAAATGACTATTTGTTGAGTTTTGGTGTAGTATCAAAGAATAGCCCAAATTATTTGAAAAGCCTATTAAAATATTCCTCTTTTTTTCAACTGAGTATCTTCTGAATGTGGATTTTCTTCATATATTTCAAACCAAAACATTTACACTTGATTGAATGTAGAAACAGTTATAAAAATCCAGCTGTCTTCTATTAAGCCAGACATTAAAGATGTTTAATTTACTTTAATTTTTAATTAAAGAATTTAAAATAGCACTACTCTTGTTATTCATTTTTGTTTTGGAAAATGCAATTTTTTTCATAAATTTTATATTAACATTTAATGAGTTTATTGTAATTTTAAAATTAACATTTTAAAGCATTTAATTTTAACTTCTAATAAGATAAGTATCAATTTATCCATTTAAAAGATTTTTGGAATCTTCAAGTTGGGATCTTCAGTAGTTCTTAAGAGTATAAAGGGGTCTTGACACCAAAAAGTTTGAAAACTTTTGGTATAATAAAAAGAATATGGATTTTAGAGTCTTAACTCCCACAATTTCTAAATATGTAATTTTAGAAAACTTATTAACTTTACTTTTCCTGTGAAAGAGGAAGAATATTTATCTCACAGGGTTGTGGAGCAAATTAAGTAAGATAAGATATATAAAGTATGCAGCATAGTGCTGGGCACATATAATAGATGCCCCGTAAATGCCACCCATTTGGTTGGTAATTTGTGTCCTTTAACGCTGTAGTGGTCTTAATGTTACTGGAATGTTTTTTACTCATTTGAAAAACAGAACTCACGTTTGTTTACCAAGGTAGAACCAAGGCATCCAACTTCAGATTTGAAAACTATGCTGTGAAAAGTTGACGGAGAAGGTTAAGTTTATAGTATCTTTTGTGTAACGTTAGCTTCAGCAGCAGGTTGAGAACTTAGAAAACTGAGGAGGTAGTAGATGAAGGTGACTGGGACGTTTGAACGCTTAGTTTCGTGATACACTTGGTCAGTAAAGTAAATCCAGTCTTGGCTACATGATGATGATGTTGATGTTGACGAAGATTATTTTGCATTTAAAATATTGAAATCACAGCATGGTATTTGGCTTCCTTGATAGTAGTATGTGTTTCTGATTGTGTTCTTACTTGTAAAATGAGAGGGATTGGATTATTGAACTCAAAGTCATTTTTAGGTCATAAATCTTTTGAAAATGTGCTTAATTTGGACTTGTAATAGGAAGTTTCATTTGTGACTTCAGGAGTTACTGATACTTTTGCTCTTTCACCTGTGTATTCTTGGAGGATTTAAGAAAACAAAGTAATTGTCTAGGGGCATAAATGCCTTGATTTCTTCATCTATGTGCTCTGTCTAGACTCTGCTGGGTTCTCTTTAATTTGTGTATTTTTTTTAATAGTTATTACATTCACATGCTACAAAATTATAAGAAGATAGAAAAGGATACATTGTAACAGTAAAGTTTCCCTCCCACTCGTCTTTACCCATGCATTTACCTTCTTTGGCAGCAACTAGTGCTATCAGTTCCTTGTTTTCTTCTTCTGTTGCCATTTAGAGAACTGTACTTTTTTTTCATCCTCAAAGTTACAGAAGTGAAGAAAGAGAACTCTTACTATCTTTTCTATTGTTAGGACAAAAAAATGAATATTCAGAAACTTATGTTTGATTTTAAATGTCTTTCTCGTTTTTTTACTGTCAAAGTTACATCTCCAGCTTAGACTTCTCCTTGGAGTTCCAGATTTTTGTCTCCATTTGAGACTCTCCATTTGGGAATCTTAGAGATATTTCAAAATTTATTTGTCCAAAATGGAGTTCTTATTTTCTACCTCGTTCCCTCCCACCTGGCCACCCAGTCTCTTAGTAAATCACATCCTTAACTATCCAGTTGCTCAAGTCTTAATCATTGGGATCATTCTTTGTGTCACCCCCTCCTCCTACCCATACACATCCATCAAGTTATTTTGAATCAATCTACTTTCTGTCTCCACTGCCATCAATTTGAGACCAACCAATTTTTATCATCTTTTCCCTGGAATACTGTTCCAGACTCACAGCTAGTCTCCCTTTGTCTCCCTCCATTCCCTTCTTTGTATGGTCACAAAAGTGATCTTAATATGTACTTTGTATCATGTCATGTCCCTGCTCAAGGTCCTTTAATGCCTTCTCCACTTAAAAGTAAGTTCATATTTCTTACCATAGTTATAGAGCCGCACATGATCTGGCCCTTGCCTACAACTCTGATATCTTGTACAAGTCTCGCCCTTTTTCTATATTCTGGCTGTACTTGTTTTCTTTCATTTCCTTGAATCTACCAGGTTATTTCTGGCCCCTGTCTGGAATGCTTTTCTTCTCATTCTTTGATTTCTTCTTTCCTGTTCATCTTTTAGATCTCATTTTGAACCTCATCTCTTTAGACATATGTTCCTGACTGAAGTATCAAAAAGTACATCTCCTTTTATTATTTTCAATATTAGCCTTTTATTATTCTTTTTAACACCTATCACAACCTATTTTGTTTCCTTTTATATTTCTTTTGCTCTTTTTTATGAATATAAGATCCACGATGGCAGGAATTATTTCTGGTTTGCTAATGGTTGAATCTCTAGTGTCCAGTACTATGCCTGGTAATTCCGTGGTAAATATTTGTTGAGTGAAAATAAATGGATTTTACTTCTGGGTAAAATGTTGGAGAAATAACAGAATCTATGAACTTCTAACTTTACATTAAAATACAATAATGACACTATGATCAAGTAAACTAGATTATGAAAGAAACTTTTAATAACTAATATGATGTGATTATATGTAGAAATTATATTGGTGGTTGACAGGTGTTCTATCCTGGAACCAATGCAATATGACATGATTAGACCCCTTACTGATTAGAGCAGGGGTCTACAAACATTTAATTAAAGGACAAGGTAGTAAACATTATAGCTTATGAGCCATACCATCTGTTGCATGAAAATAGCCATAAACAGTTCATAAACAATCAGCATGTGGCTGTGTTCCAGTAAAACTTTATGTCACGTCCCTGAATTAGAGGATGAGAAAGTTTCTAATATGAGAAACGTGGCAGGAGTAAGTTTGTGCCCTTCAGCAAGCCTACCCCTTCCTTTTGTCTTCATTTATTGCTATCAAAAAAGATAAAGCTATTTCTAGTACCTTGTTTTGAATAGAGAAATTCACACCAAAGAAGGAAGTGGGCAAGAAAACTTATTTTAGTCCAGAGCTGGACTAACCTGGGTGGTGGTGGTTAAGGCAAAATAAGAAGTCCAGTAAAAAGGCTTTATAAGGAAGACTTTTTGCTCTTAAAATTGCTGGGAGCATGAATAAATTTTTACTGCAATCCTAACAAGCTTACTTATCCCCCACTTCTCTTATCTTTTATTTATTTATTTTTTAAACAGCTTTATTGCAGTATAATTCATACGCCATACAACTGAACCATTTAAAGTATACGATTAAGTGGTTTTTGGTATATTCACAGTTGTGCAACCATCACCACAATCTATTTGAGAACATTTTCATCACTCTAAAAATAAACCCTCCACCCTTTAGCTTTCATTCCCTAGTCCCCGTATTTCCCCCAGCCCTAGACAACGACTACTCTATTTGCTCTCTTAGTAGATTTGATTATTCTAGGCATTTCATATAAATGGAATCATACAGTCTGTGGTTTTTGTGCCTGGCTTCTTTCACTTAGCATTGTTTTCAAGGTGCATTCGTGTTGTAGCATGTATCAGTACTTCATTGTGTTTTGTTGCCAAATAATATTCCATGCGTGCGTGGGCTTACCTCATTTTATTTGTACATTCATCAATTAATGGGCATATGAGTTGTTTCTACTTTTTGGCTATTATGAATAATGCTGCTATGAACACTTGTATGTAAGTTTTTGTGTGGACATGTTTTCATTTTCTTGGGTATATATCTTTTGCTGGGTCATGTGGTACCTCTATGTTTACCATTTTGAGGAACTGCTGAACTGTTTTTCAGAGTGGCTGCACTATTTTACTTTCCCAACAGCAATGTTTGGGGATTCCAGTTTCTCCTTCTTGTCAATACTTGTTATTATCTGTTTCTTTGATTATACCAGTCCTAGTGAGTATAAAGTGGTGTCTCATTGTGGTTTTGATTTGTATTTCCTTTATGGCTAATGATTTTGAGCATCTTTTCATGTGCTTATTGGCCATTTGTATGTCTTCATTGGAGAAATGGCTATTCAGATCCTTTCCATTTTTAAATTGGGTTGTCTTTTTAATATTTAATTGAAAGAGTTCTTCGTATATTCTGGATACAAGACCCTTATCAAATATATGACTTGCAAAATATTTTCTTTCTCTGTGGGTTGTCTTTTCACTTTCTTGACACCATCGTTTGCAGCACAAAATATTTTAATTTTGATGAAGTCCAATTTACTTTTGCTTTTTTTGCTGTGATGTTGGTATATCTGAGAAGCCATTACCTAATCCAAGTTCGCAAAGATTTACTCCTTTGGTTTTTTTCTAAGAGTTTTCTAGTTTTAGCTCTTACGTTTAGGTCTATGATCTATTTTGAATTAATTTTTGTGTATGGTGTGTTTGGTCCATTGATAGATATGTCTATCCTTATGCAAATACATAGTGTATTGATTAATGTGGTTTTGTAGTAAGTTTTGAAATTGCGAAGTGTGAATCATCCAACTTTGTTCTTTTTCAAGATTGTTTTGGATATTCTGGGGCCTTTGAATTTTTACGTGAATTTTAGGATCACCTTGTCAATTTCTGTAAAAAAGCCAGCTGGGATTTTGATGGAGGTTGCATTGACTTTATAGACTAATTTGGGGAGTATTGTAATCTTAACAATATTTAATCCATAAATTTGGGATTTTTTAGGTATTATTTAATTTCTTTCAATAATGGTTTGTAGTTTTCAGAGTGTAAGTCTTGCAGTGTTCTTCTTATCTTTGATTTCTCTGCAGCAACTCCTCAGTCCCTCAGCTCTTTGATTCTCTTTGTATTATCTAGAATATTAGAATAGAGTTTCATAGGAAAGTGCTTGAGTATCAGCTTGTTTGTTTAGCTTCAGAGTTTAGAGAAGGTTTCTTTTATTCATCCTCTTTAATGAACTGAGAGGAAACTAAGGGCAATCTGCTTGTCCTTTCCCATACCAGATTGGAAAAAAATCTTCATTCCAGGATGAATGAGGAGGGAAAAAAAGTCCATCTGAGGATCTTTGAAAAAATTTGTTATAAAAGAATCATAAGTATCTTGAAGATACCATTAAGAATACTGTAAAAAAGTAGAAGGAAAGTTTAGAAAATAATTGCTTTGTTTTTCAGTAAGAGATGAAAACAGTTTGCTCTCCAAACAACGGTTTTCTAAAACTGTTATATGATGATGTGAAGAAAACACGCCAAAATAAGAAGATCCTATGGAATTTTGAAAAATGTAGTCAATTCATTGAAAATCTAAATTAAATGCAGTAAAGTCTTGGTATTATAGAAAATTGAATGCATGATGACAAAATTCATTTGAAAACCAAGACCGTAGAGGAAAAGGAGAAAAATTAAAAGAATTAAGGACAAGCTATAAGTATAGAGAATACCTCTATATATTTCATTTTATGAATAATATGTATTTACAGAGAATAAAACAAAATAAGTGGATCAGAGACAATACTCAAAGCTATAAATGAAGAAGAAAATATTTTTGATCTAGAATTAGTTCTGATTCCAAAGTTAGAGAGAGCTCATAATGTGTTCCAGGGAAAATTAATGGAAAGAGATTCTGCATATCTTGGTCATATTTTAAAATTTAATGAGGAATCCTACACATACACAAGTGAAAAGCACAGGTTACTATTGAACAAATGAATATCACTTTGGCTTCAGACCTCTCAAATGTTAGAACGTACTTGTTACACCGTCTTCCAACTGTAGACTTCCTTCTGGCCTGATAGTCATTTTTGAAAGCAATAGTCATTTTCTAGAAAATAGAACAATTGCCATGATATCATTCCTGAAAAATATTATTCAAAGAAGTATCACAGATCATAAGAGATGAATTTAAATGGCTAACCCAAGAAAGGAGAATTTATGTCAGAAAAGGACTGATAATGAACATTGAAACCAGTTAAATTTACCATTGATAAGTCTAATAATTATAGTAAATATGATTATGATCTTGTGAGCAAATTTCCAGAAAAACCTTTTGTTTCAAATTTTGAAAGACATGTGTTCTATAAAGGATAAGGAAAAGGTTAATAACTACTAATTAAATCAGTGAAACAAAAATGGAGATAGAGGAGAAATGTAAGTACAGGCTTCCTCATTTTTTGTAAAAGGGAATCAAAAGCGTGGTTTATTTTTTTACTTTGTTAGGTATATGTGATTTTAAAAATGCTTTCTAAAAAGTGTTAGTTTGCTACAAATAGAATTTAAAATATATCTTTTTACAGTCTATGTTATTGCAGAAGATAAATTTTAAAAGACCAAATAAAAAAGACAGACTAGAAAAGCAAAGCAAAAGCACTTAAAAAATAGAAATCTCCCAAAGTATGATTATGGCAAATAAAGCTTTATATTCCCATATTGTATTGGTAGTGATTCTTGCAGTTATAATTGATAGAAACTCACTGCAAACTAACTTAAGCTGACAGGTATTTATTGTTTCATATAACTGAAAATGGTAGCCTGGGAGCCAATATTGGGCATGAGTGTATCTGGACCTCCTACAGTATTGTCAGAATATTTTTTTTCCTACAATCTCTTAGCTCTGCTGTTATGTAGAATTTCATTCTTTCTTATTGCAATTGGGCTTTATCTGTGTCAGAGTTTTTCAAACTCTGCACTTGACATTTTGTGTTGGATAATTCTTTCTGGTGGGAACCTGTCCTGTGCATTGTGAGATATTTAGCAGCATCCGTGGGCTCTATCCTCTAGATGCCATTAGTACCCCTACCCCCAATTTTGACGACCAAATGGCCAAATCTTCCCTAGGGGATAAAATTGCCCCTGATTGAGAACTACTGATCTATGTGGTAGAGAATATACAGCCCCTTACTCAAAACCTTAAAGCATTGTGGTTCTAATGGCAATAAACAGTGTTCCCTACCAGCTCAAGTACAAAAAAAAAAAAAAAAAGAAAATTGCAGAAAAGAACCTTGACCAAAGTGGGAATTGTGCTCTTCCCTGAAGCAGTATTCTAGTTAGGTTTCAGACTGGTTGGGGTTGGAGTCATGTGCCCTCCCTGGTTCATGTACTTAAGGTATGGGATTTGTTGCTAAGAGAAAGGAGCATGGAAAAAAATTCCAAAAATAACTATGACATCTACTAAAAGGGAAGGAAAGGACTCTCACAGACATACCTGAAAGAGAATGGTAAAAAATAGAAATTTTATTGTTGAGTTAATGGTAAATAAAAATATGAATAGTAAGATTAATTGCTGATAAAATTGAATTGAGATAAAAATGATTTAAAAATGCTAAGAGAATAATTATATTTTGATAGGAGTTATGATCATTAGTGCTAATAAAATTTTTGCATCTTTTGCCTTAACAGTATCAAAGAATAAAAAGCAAAGTATTACAAATATGGAGAAATTTAACAATAAAAATTGAAGTAGAATTTCTGCATCTAATAATGATGGACTAGATAATTAGGACTAATCTTCTTTAGTAACAAGCAAGAATAAAATACCTTAAGGGCATTGGAGATCTAACAAGGTAGGAAGGAATTAGTGGGCCAAGATCTGGCAGAAGATGGAAATCCAGAGATATGAGCCTAACACTTTAGGTTGTTTTGCCCCAGTAGCTTTTGTGAACCCAGAAGAAGTAGTTAAGATGATGAGCTTTTGACAGCCTCATTAAACTAAGAGAACAAAAGATGGCAGTTTGGTCCTGCTGAGTATGGGCTATCTCTTAAACATGCTGCTTTTGGGGCTGAGATCTTTAAGAGCTGCACCTTAGGAATAGGGTGAACCGAAAGTTAGTCAGCTCTGATACAGGCTGAAGCATAAGCTGTGAGTCATTTGTGAGGGTCAGAAGAAAATGTCATTCCCTGGATTAGTTGATCTTGGAGTCTAGTACTCTCAGACACATGTCAGAAGCACTTGAAAGTCTCTGGAGGATTTGTTTCTTAGGCTTCAAAATTTTTATGTAAAGAGTTAATTAAAGGGGCTGGCCCTGTGGCTGAGTGGTTAAGTTCATGCGCTCCACTTCAGCATCCCAGGGTTTCGCTGGTTTGGATCCTGCGTGCTGACATGGCATCGCTCATCAGGCCATGCTGAGGCAGTGTCCCACATGCCACAACTGGAGGGCCCCACAACTAAAAATACACAACTATGTACCGGGTGGCTTTGGGGAGAAAAAAGGAAAAGTAAAATCTTAAAAAAAAAAAGAATTAATTAAATACCATGTCCATGTCCATCATATAATTGAAGATGGACCAGCCTTATAAGGAAACTGGACAACATGAATGAGAATCAGGGAGAAATAATAAGAAAAACAGACCCATCAGAGGGTCATTTATTATAATTATTAGACAAAAACTTTAAATAACAATGTTTATTGTGTTCTTGGGGGATAAGAGACAAGGTTGAATATTTTAGCAGAGAACTGGAAACTATAAAAATTGAAATCACATATTTGAAAAAGAACTAAATAGAATTCTCAAGTGGAAAAATATAATAACATTAAAAACTAAATAAATGGGTTTAATAACAATTTAAACTCCAAAGAAGACAGAACTCATGATCTTGGAAATAGATCAGAAGAAAATATACTGAAAAATGGAAACAGAAAGAAATAAAAAGTGTAAGAGAAGTTCTACATTAGTTGAACCCCAGAGAGAGGACTAAAGCAATATTTGGAGAGAGAATTGCTGAGAGTTTTCCAAAATCGATGAAAAACACCAATTCAGAGATTCAAGAAGTCCAACCCAAGGAGAATAAAAAAAGGAACCTGCATTGGAGTGAATTGGCTGAAAAATAAAATCAAAAAAACTTAAATGCAGCCAGAAAAGAAAAGTCACATTACTTTCAAAGGAGCAGTAGAAAGTCCTATAGCTGACTTCTCAACAAAAAAGGAAACCATAAGACCACATAGAATGCTGAAGAAAATAACAGCCAATCAAGCATTATATACCCAGTACAATATCCTTCAAGACTGAAGTTGAATAGATATTTATAAACAAAAACCTGAGAGAATTCATTTATCAGATTGTCATTAAAAAATACTGAAGGATATGCTTCAGATAGAAGAAAAATGATTCTGATGGAAGGTTAGAAATGAAGACAGGGATGAAGAGCAACAAAAATGGTAAATAAACCTAAATGAATATTGACTCTGTAAGGTGAAAATAAAAAACTTACAGGACTAGATAACAGTAGCATGTAAGTCTGGATGAAGGGAGTGAAGTTAGTTTTCCAAGGTCATTGCATTTCTCTGAAGAGGGGTAATGTACCATTTAACATTAGACTTTGATAAATCAGATATGTACATTGTGAACTCTAGAGCAGTGCTGTCTAATAGAAATAAAATGCAAGCCACAAATGTAACTGCAAATCTTCTAAGCCAAATAAAGAAAATAAAAAGAAGTAATTTAATTTTAATAATACATTTTATTTATACCTTCTATCCCACAAACGAAAAAACAAAATAGAATAATGAAAATAATTAGTCTAGAAGAAGGTAAGAAAGATGAGAAAAAGGAGCATAGAACCAGCAGGACAAATAGAAAACACAAAGCAGGATGGTAGCTTTAAACTCCAATATATCAGGAAGTATAACATATGAAACTAAATTAAGTGCTCCAGGGAAAAAACAAATACTGGTGTATTGTATGAAGTCACAGTCAGCTACATGCAGTTAGAAACACATCTAAAATGCAAAAATGTCTAAAAGTTGAAAGTGAAAGGATTGAAAAATATATTCCATGCAAATATCAATCCAAAAAAAGTTGGTATAGTTGTATTAACATCATAATAAGTTCTAAACCAGTAAACATTATCTGAGATAAAGAGAGATGCCTCATAATGAAAAATTCAATGAATCAAGAAAATATAAAGATTTGATTTGTTACCACCTCTTTTATAATTTTTCCTGAGTTACAAC
This sequence comes from Equus quagga, assembly GCF_021613505.1. NCBI lineage: Eukaryota > Metazoa > Chordata > Mammalia > Perissodactyla > Equidae > Equus > Equus quagga. The sequence goes on along the minus strand of NC_060284.1, from coordinate 8,411,102 downwards.
ATTCCATCAGAATTCATTTTCTCCCCTCTGAGCTTCTGTAGAATTGTGTGACTTTATAATGAAACTTAATAATGCACCCTAGTCATCTGCATCTGTTATACAGAGTTGTAGGCCCCTAAAAGCAAAGATAGTTTTATTCATTTTTGTATTACTCCTGGTGCATAAAAAATTCTTCAATAGGGGTCTAATGAATAGCTGAATTACATTGAACCAGTTCCTCAATAAAAGTTTATACATTAAAAAAAAATTTGATTTGTATTTAATATCATAGCCAGAAAATATATCAAGGAAAAACTGCTAGACCTACAAGAAGATATTAAAAAAACTCCAATTATAGTGGTAAATTTTGCAATTCCTCTTTCTGTAACAAGAATCTGACCAAAAAACCCAGTAAGGATATAAAAGACAGGAACAACACAACAAACCAGATCTAGTAAATTTATGTGAAGTGGTGCATACAACAACTTCAGGATACATGCTCTTTCAAAGATATGGAAAGCATTTACAAAAACTGACCAGACTTGATCATAAGGCAAATGAATCTGAACATGTTTCAGAGGATTGAAATTATGCTGAGTTTGTTCTCAGATCACAATGTAATTAAGCTAGAAATTATTAATAAAGAGATAAAGATTGTGGCTGGCCCCATGGCATAGTGGTTAAAGTTCAGTGCACTCCACTTTGGTGACCCAGGTTCGCAGTTTCGGATCCAGGGTGCAGACCTACACCACTCATCACTCATGCTGTGGTGGCGACCCACATACAAAATAGAGGAAGATTGGCACAGATGTTAGCTCAGGGCCAGTCCTCCTCAGCAAAAAAAAAAAAAAAAAAAAGATGTATCAGGAAAAAGATTGAAAAATCATCTAACAATCCATTTCAAGAAATTAGAAAAAGAACAACTTAATTTGCTTAATTTCCCAATTTGAGTGTATTTTATCCAAATAAATATAAGAAAGGAGATAATGAAAGAGCAAGAGTTACTGAATTGGAAAAACAAACGTTAAGTAGCAACATGCCAAAACTTTGTTCTTTAAAAAGATGCATAAGATTAATAAACCTCCGACTGATAAAAAGAAAAAGAGGAAACATAGATAATAAATATGGATGAAAAGCGGGGCATCTCTGTAAATTCTAATATCATTAATAAATTATTAAAGGCTATTGTGAACAAAATGTATGCCAATAAATGACAATTTAAATAATGACAGAATCCTAGAAAAATTCACTTTGTCAAAATGAACACAAAAAGGAATTAGAAAACATAACTGTTCTTGGCATTATTTAAAGGCAGTATATCCATAATGAAAATGTTCACTCAAAAGAAACTCCAGGGTTAGATAGTTTTACAAGTGTATTATTCGAAATGTTTAGGAAAAGTAACACCAAAACCTTTCCAATTGCATTTACCTGATGATAAAACATTTGAGTTTGCAACCCTTGCCTAAGGTAATTCCTGTTGCATTTTAATTATCAGGTTTTGGTAACTATTGATATTATTAAGGTTTTGAATCTCTCCGCCCATTTCATCCATCCCCCACCTATCATCTCTGGCAACCACCAGTGTGTTCCCTTATCTCTGACCTTGGTTTTGGTTTTTTTTTTTGGATTCCTCATGTTAGCAAGATCCTATGGTATTTGTCTTTGTCTGTCTGACTTATTTTACTTAGTGCAGTGCTCTCAAAGTCCATCCATGTTGTTGCAAATGGCAAGATTTCATTTTTTTATGGCCGTATAATTTTCCATTGTATATATACTACATTTTCTTTATCCATTCATCCATTGATGGACATTTGGGTGGTGTTCATATCTTGGCTATTGGAACACTGCAGTGAACATGGGGGTGCATATATCTTTTCTAGCTAGTATTTTTGTTTTCTTTGGATAAATACACAGAAGTGGAATTGCTGGATCATATGGCAGTTTTATTTTTAATTATTTTTGTTGTGTGTGGGGAAGCTTGGCCCTAAGCTAACATCTGTGCCAATCTTCCTGTATTTTATGTGCGATGCCGCCACAGCGTGGCTTGGCCAGTGGTGCTACGTCTGCGCCCGGGATCTGAGCCTGCAAACCTGGGCTGCGGAAGCAAAGTGCGCGAATTTAACCGCTCCACCGCCATGCCGGCCCCCTATTTTTAACTTTTTGAGTAACCTCCATACTGTTTTCCATAGTGGCTGCATCACTTTGCATTCCCACCAACAGTGCACAAGGGTTCCCTTTTCTCCACATCCTCACCAGCATTTGTTATCGCATGTCCTTTTGATAATAGCCATTCTAACAGGTGTGAGGTGATATCTCATTGTCGTTTTAGTTTGCATTTGTCTGATGATTAGTGATGTCGAGCATCTTTTGATGTACCTCTTGGCCATCTGTATGTCTTCTTTGGAAATATATCTATTCTGATCCTCTGCCCATCTTTTAATTGGATTGCTTGTTTTTTTTCTATTTAGTTATGTGAGTTCTTTATATATTTTGGATATTAAGCTTTTGTAAGATATATTATTTGCAAATATTTTCTCCCGTTCTGTAGGTTGCCTTTTCATTTTGTTGATGGTTTCCTTTGCTGTGCAGAAGCTTTTAGTTTGATGTAGTCCCACTTGTTTATTTTTGCTTTTGGTGTCAGATTCAAAAATCATTGCCAAGACTGATATCTAGGAGCCTATGTTTTCTTCTAAGACTTTTATGGTTTCTGGTCTTATGTTCAAGTCTTTAATCCATTTTGAGTTAATTTTTGTGTATAGTGTAAGAGACTGGTCCAGTTTCATTCTTTTTTGTGTGGCTGTCCGTTTTCCCAACACCATTTAGTGAAGAGACTGTCATTTCCCTGTTGTATATTCTTGGCTCCGTTGTCATAAATTAATTGATGATATATACATGGGTTTATTTCTGAGCTCTCTATTCTATTCCATTTATTTATATTTTTATGCCAATACCGTACTGTTCTGTTACTATAGCTTTGTAATACAATTTGAAATCAGGAAGTGTGATGCCTCCGTCTTTGTTCTTTCTCAAGATTGCTTTGGCTACTTGAGGTCTTACAAGTGGATTTCTTTTACCTTGTATTAAGCTGAAGATTTTGAAGGCACTGAATAGTGTATTAACCTGACCCACAGATGGTTCCAAATCTGATATCAGTGGATGACTAAGTTTAAAATTGTTCTTAAGCATTTTCATGTAGTGTTTGACGTAAACATGGTGTTAGTCAATAGTAGAAAAATTGTGCCTTACTGAGATTTCCTTATCCAGAAAAGTCAGTTGAAAGTCCCTAACCTTATAGTATTTTTGTGTGTGTGTATGTTGGGGGGGAAATAGAAAAATCACTGATGTAGTTTTGTTTTTTAGAGTTTTTCTTTTGTTTCTTTATGAGGTAGGTTTATGATCTCAACATGAGAAGATAGAGAAATCAGTTTTACTAACTTCATATTTTTATATATTTGCAGTGAAAAATACTTTCCTTCACTGCATGTTCCGTATTGAACTAGCAGTCAACAATGCTTTTCTAAAACCAAAATACTTTTTTCATTTGCCTTGTCATTTTTATTTTTACCCATGTAAATTTTTTTTAACATTATGACATAATATTTTGAGAAGATAGCTCACTGAAAGGTGTGAAATTTGGGGAAGATCGAAGTCTGTCTTTTTGGAAAATAGCTTATACTGATAACTTGGTAACTATTGAAACTTCTTAAGTAGTATTGTGAGCATAGCCTCTTTTCTGGGGACATGCTTCAATGTATGATTATTATCAGTGTATTATAGTGGTTTCCGTATTTTAATTAGGATGAGTTCTGAGGTGTGAAAACCAGGGAGTATATTGCTTAGTCACTAATGGAAATTTGTCCTTCAAATTGTTATTTCTGAAAAACATAATGTGAATTATGTCCGCAAATCTGTTTTTTTTTTATTCCTAATGGTTAACACCAAGAGATTTACTGTAATCCAGGAATTTTTTGGTAAAATTACTTATAGAGAAAATTTAAATTTAGTGAATTTATTTGTCTTCAAAATTTTGCACAAAATATCATTTTGCTCTCTGCCAACAATTCCGGTTCTATTCTGCCTATTGAGCAAAAGATGTGTGCATGTATGTTTTAATCATCTTGGCAGGTTTTGTCAAACTAAGAGTTTGGGGTAGATCTTATACAAATTTTTTAGAAAAAGTAATCATCTTATTTTATCCTGTATATTATTTCTTGATAAGTGTGTAGCTCATTTTATTGGCAAAAATTGTTCATATGGTGACTTCTGTAAATATGCTAATATCTGAAAAACAGTATACATAAATTTTATTTAGTAATTTTACTTTCAAATAGTACTATAGGTTTGCTTTCTTTTCTGATAAGAGGTTTATAGGCTATAAATGTGACTTGGGGTATCATTTTGAAGTTAAATTAATCCTTCTATAACATCAGCTATAGGATATAGTCCAAACTCATTAGCACAGCCTACAGATCCTCATTAATTTGTCTTTTGCTCATCTGTCCAATTTCATTATTTGCTGTTGTCCTACAAGCTAAACTTTACCCCCACTAGTCATAAGCATTTTTGTTTGTTTCCCAAGTATAAATTGTTCTTACATTTGATGTAATTCGGGGGAGTTTTTTTCTTTTTTTAATAATATATATATTTTTTAAAGATTTAATTTTTTTCCTTTTTTCTCCCCAAACCCCCCTGGTACATAGTTGTATATTCTTCCTTGTGGGTCCTTCTAGTTGTGGCATGTGGGATGCTGCCTCACCGTGGTTTGATGAGCGGTGCCATGTCCGTGCCCAGGATTCGAACCAATGAAACCCTGGGCCGCCTGCAGCGTAGCGTGCGAACTTAACCACTTGGCCACGGGGCCAGCCCCGGGGAGAGTTTTTTTTTTAACATGAAATACTAGTCAGCGTTACTTTGTTTGACTACAGATTTCTAACCCATTCTTCAAGACTCATTTCAGTGTGATCTGTCTTCAATATTTAACTCTCTGCACAGGCAAAATGAGGTGTTCTGCCTTGTGTGCCCTTCTGTACTATCTGTACTCCCTGCTATTCTGATAAATAATAATAACAATTATTTATTTTCACCTCAGTCTCCAGCAGAAGACTTCTGAACAATTTGAGGACTGGTATTGAGTCTTATTGATATTTATCCTTAAGGATCAGTCCATAGTAGGTGTTTAAATTGTTTGTTGAATGAACGAAGAATGATATGATAGAGAAGTTAACAGCACAGGAATCTGTGAAGTCTCTTTGGAGAAGAAATCCCAAAAGCAAACTGGGTATCTTTTTCTTTGCGGGGGTGGGGAGGCGTAGGATACATTGTGTTTAGAAACCATGGCATCCTCTGACTTTGAATTTGCTGTATAAGCAGGATCATTTGCATTCACGTTATTTTTGCTTAAAATCTATCAGTGAAATTTCTAAAGGAGCTAAAACCACTTTTGAATAAGTTTTCCTATGTTTTCACTAATTTAATTTTTTTCTATTTTAGGAAACACTCCTTTACATCTTGCTGTGATGTTAGGAAATAAAGGTTAGTAAATTTTTTTTTGTTGTTTAACTTCACAAATGTATTGTCTGCTTAAAAATTTTAAGATGAATTTTGTCTTTTGAGGTTTTAAAAATTGATCTGTTTATTTTATTTTCTAACTGAGCTTAGGATTCAGTATATTAAAAATAACAAATATTTTCTGATTTCCATAGCACTTTTTTCAAAGAGGTAATGGAAATCCTGTACTAACCTTTGTTAACTGTTTCTTTTCCTCACTTGGTTATTTTATCAGGCAAGTATTTATAATTTCAGGAGACTCTTATTTCCAAGTATTAAAGTTTATTAATTATTGTAATACTTTTAATATTCAAAGAATTTTATAAGATTCTTTAATATGGGCTATTTTGAATATCTAAACTCATAAGTCTAGCTTTTTGTATGGTAGATTGTAACAATGTGGTACTTTTTTTTCCTTTAATTTAAAAAGAAACAACTCATAGACAGGTGATTTAAAGGATCTACTTTTTAAGGCTATCCCTAGATGCAATAAAATCTTAGTTATGTGGATTCCTGGTAATCCTGGAAGTGAAGATTCCAGACAGCTGATTGGCAACTTTTTAAGCTCTAGACTTTAAATTTTAGATGTGTTTGATAAAAATATTTTAAAAACGTATACTCCTGAATTTTTAAACAGGCTAATGAATTTTTGTTAATACTTTTCTTTCTGATCATCTGGAAGTATCATTGTGTACATCCGTTATTGTCATACAGTGTAATGTAGCTGTTTGTATAAACATTTGATCTGAATGTATGGTTAAGTGAAGCATATGATCTGCATGATAATTTAATTTTGATTTTAATTCTGTATAAATTGGTGACTCAAATCTTTCTTTGTTTAGTTATGCTATTTTTTTCCTTCTTGTAAGGAACACACTCACTCAAATAACCTCTAAATAAAGAGAGATTTATTAAGAACCTACACTGTAGAAACTCAAGATATGGGGACAAACTACATCTCAGGAAGAGCAGTAACCAAGACAATTTGGGGGATCAGCCATTCTCCTTCTTTCCTTCCCTCTCCTTCCCACTTTCCCTCCCCCCGTCTATCTGTCTGTCTGTCTGTCTGTCTATCTATCTATCTATCTGTCATCTGTTTATCTCTTATGGTGTGTCTGCTGTTCTTTATATATATGTAATGTTCTCCCATTTCTTGATTGATTTTTCTCTGTTTACTGAAATTGAGCATGACCCCAAATAACTGTTCTAGGGTCCTAAATCTTCATGACTTTCTGGTTTGAGTCATCACCACCAGCTAGTTCAGTTTCTTAGGTTCCTAAATTTCTGAGCAAAAAGTTTGATTGGTCTAGTTCGTCTCAAGCCAAGCCACAGTGATGAGTGACTGGCGAGCTCATAATTATCTTTGGGATGCGTATTTACTTCTGTGAAATTATCTTTAGCCAGGGTGGCTTGGGGTGAGAGCTGGCAGTAGGAGAGGGAATCAGGTATACAGAGGAAGAATGTTTAGTTCGCAGGACTATGGATAGGGCAAGCCATGATAGTTGTCTCTAGTTTAGTTACCTTGGTGAAAATATATCAGATGTAGTTGGCTAAATTTGACCAATAAAAACTTATGCTTTTTGTCAAAGAACATTGGATCAGAACTTTAGAAAATAACTGAAATGTATCGATCATTTACAATGTGCTAGATGCTTTTTTTAGTGCTTTATACATATATACTCATTTGACACAGCAACCATGTAATGAAGATATGATTATCCCCATTTTACAGATGAAAAAGGCTCTGAGAAGTTAAGCAATTTTCCTAGAGTACAGTAGCAGAGTTTTACTTGAGTTTAGAGCATCTGGCTCTGTAGCCTGGATTCCTAACCATTACGCTGAACTGCCTTGCTCTCTTTTCGCTGAGAACCATTCAAAAAGGATATGGTCTATATCAAAGTTAGCTATCATGCAGTATGGTTCCCTCCTGTTTTCATGGCAGACATTGTTAATTTGATGCCAAGTGTGATTGCTGTTTTAAATTTAGCACTTTAATAGTAAATATGGATTTACAGGATTTGAATATGAGATGAAATATATCTACCATCCCAAGTCTAGGTGTTCTAATTTTAATTGGAGGTGTTGTGTATTGTTATGCTTCATCACAGGCTTATATCAGCTTGTCCAAAATGTGTTTCACAGAACATTAGTTTCATGGGATATTGATAAGTATTTAGAGGAAAATAGTTTCCTTTTTCCAGGTCAAATAGATTTGGAGAATAGGGAGTTAATACATATTAAGCAGTTTTCTTTATTGTGCACCTTCTTAGAACTTCCATATGCTAATATGCAGGGACAAGCGTTGGATATAGAGTTGTTGTTCCCCACAGTTATTTGGTGTTTGCTCTTTTTTCACAAGTATCTTGAGAGACTAGAGTTCTGTGGAACATATTTTGGGAAACACTTGGTTAGATGATTCAGAATCTGCAAATAATGTCAATATTTGCTCTTTCTGAGTCTTTTTCATGTAGAATAGGTACAGCCATTAATATACTGATGCATTTCCATTTTTCCAGTTGTTTACTCTGCTTTGCTTTTTTCTTTATGGCCTTTTAATATTTTTGATGTTTGGTTGCACAAGAGTGAGATTAAAATGTGTAGTGGAATATAAAACATCTACTTTATACTTAATTCTGTAAATTAATTTTACATTATACCATTGTTCAGTCCGTGCCTCTCTATTCTCTTTTATCTCCTCCTTTAGAGACATACTATACCTTTAGTAATTTTATTGTAGAAGTGCACTTTCTGTGTGTATACTTGTTTGTAAACATAGTAAAAATTCCCAGGGCATTCAAATAATATTTGTAGATTGAGTTAAAGAGAGATACCCTAGGACTTTCACACTTTTATTTACTTCTTTTCTCTAACTCATCTTAACCTACTGAATAACCTTATTTTTTTACTTTTGAAGTCTGATTTTTTTCTGAATTTCTGGATCCATTGACCATCTTGGCCATGTTGGCTGGGAAGTTTTTGGACTATGGATTTGAGTTGAAATGGAAAAGAAGATTATACTTAAAAAAAGTTCAGGAATCTTTAGGAGATGAAATGGAAAACTAGTCTTTAATTCTTATCCTTTTAGAAAGACATCAGAGAAAGGTTCTTCAGACCAGTTGCTGAACCTTTTAATTTATTCTTGGTCTTTTCTAGATCTACAAGTTTTTATTTTTCTCACGAAATAACTCTAGGATTAGTAAGATTTTTCACTTTCATAAAGGTCTCTCTGGATGTTCTGTTTTGTTCCCAACTGTCCTGTTTATCCCATCCACTCTCTTTATATTTTATCACTTTTATAGCTCTTGCTTATTTGTATGTGATTTCTGTTTCTCATGATTTCATTTTGTCCAGACTCTTCAAGTCCTAACTTCTTTGTGGCACATTTATACATTCTTTAAGCCTTCGTGCCTGGTTGTTAACTCCGTGGTTTTTTTATTATTCATTATTGAAATCACTGAGAGAAGGCATTTGATTGATCTGGTTCTTTTTTTTTTTTTTAACACATATGAAAATATGTCATAGGTCATTGGCATATCCATGATAATCTGACTTTTTGTTGGTTGCTCATTTCTACATCAGTTGAGTTGTGATTGGTGAGTGAAAGATTCAGCAGAGTCTGTGGATTAGAAAACAGTTGACATGTCTAGCATGTATATAAATTATACCAATCCTATACCTTAGTTTACACAATTGTGATATTGCTTTTGATACTGTTGTGCAATGTGTTTTTTATTTTTGTTTTTTTGGGTTTTTTGCTGAAGAAGATTCACCCTGAGCTAAGATCTGTTGCCAGCCTTGCTCTTCTTTTTGTTTGAGGAAGAGTAACACTGAACTAACGTCTGTGCCAGTCTTCCTCTATTTTGTATTTGGGTTGCCACCAAAGCATGGCTGCCGATGAGTCCTGTAGGTCTGTGCCCTGGAACTGAACCTGGGCCAGTGAAGCAGAACACACCAAACTTAACCACTACACCATGGGGCTGGCACTGCAACTTGCTTTTTAACATTTTAAATTAAAATGTTTTCTTTAATGATTTTTAGATTATTAATGCATGCTTGTTGAAACAATTGAAATAACACAGTACAAACATGTATAAAAGCGTCATCTGTCCTACTTCTTTTTCTGATATAATTAACATTAATAGCCTAGTGGGTATCCTTGGACACCTTCCTCCTTACTTATAACACAGGGGCTTAGTTTGTTTTTACTAATGTTGAGGACTATGTACAGTACTTTGCCATATTTTTCTTTTCGCTTGAAAGTTTATCGTGAAATACTTTTGCAAGTCTGTAGATACATATCCATGTTTATGTTCCCCTAACTTCTTTCTGTATGTATACATACACACATATTTACATAAAACCCCATGGTAGGTTTCTTGAGGGGAGGGTGCAATATGTTTTGCTTTCTTTCTTTCTTTTTTTAAGATTTTATTCTTTTCCTTTTTCTCCCCCAAAGCCCCCCGGTACATAGTTGTATATTCTTCGTTGTGGGTCCTTCTAGTTGTGGCATGTGGGACGCTGCCTCAGCGTGGTTTGATGAGCAGTGCATGTCCGTGCCCAGGATTTGAACCAACGAAACAACTGGGCCGCCTGCAGTGGAGTGTGCGAACTTAACCACTCGGTCACGGGGCCAGCCCCTTTCTTTCCTCTTTTTTTAAATTCTTTTTAGCTGATCTCTCTGTCATCTTCTCTCCTTATTAACCCCTTCTCCCGATAAACATGGTAACCCATGTTAATAACCTCCTGGATATTCTTCCATACTTTTCTCCATGCTTATTATTATAGTATACAGATATGTGTATATGTATCTAAACACACACTCATATATGTAGTTTTTTAGTTCTTCTTAAAAAATGAGATCATAATACACTTCTATGTTGAGCAGATATATTATATCATTTAGCAGTACAATGTGGACATTCCATTAAGTCTATTGAGATGGCTTAAATTCATTCCTCTTTTTTAAATTGGTTTTTTCATTCTTTTTTTTCTTTCAGCACTTTATTATGAAAAGTTTGAAAGTTTCAAATATAGGAAAACTGAAAGATTGTCACAATCAATATTCAAAAACTCTCCACCTAGGTTCAATAATTGTTAACATTTTATCATATTTGCTTTATCTTTATCTTAGTGTTTTACATATATTTTTTATGTACCATTCGAAAAGTAGAAATAGATGTTGTGACATTTTACCACCAAATACTTCAGCATGCATCTCCAAGAATAAGGACATTCTCCTTCTTAACCACAATATGATTATCACACCTAAAAAAATTAATAATATTGTTATAATAGCTGATATCTAATCCATATTTAATTTTTTCCAGGTGTTCCAAAAATATTTTTTATATGTCTTTCATATATAACCAAGACCCAATTGAGGTTCACTGATTTATTTTG